>NW_009722085.1:59404-90177 GCF_000703405.1 Apaloderma vittatum | reverse complement strand
GGAGGGAGAAATTAATGCCCTGAGTAGATGGGAGAAGAGTTTTATCCCGGGATGTTTCTTTGGGCACGATCTGATTCAACATCACTGATGTAACGGTTTCTTTTACATTTTTTGAGCAAGGCGTGTGTGACTCAGGCAGCAGGCATGTCTGCAGAGCTGCCTGCTGCAACAGCTGGTTCTCTGCATCTACTCGTGGAAGGTTTTTCTCTTAAAAAGAAAAAAAAAAAGAAAAGATAGAAAAAGAGAGAGGAAAAAAATCTAAGAAATTAAGAAAGAAAGAGAGAAAAAGGCAGACGCAAGGTACTTAAGGACAAGAATTTTCTGCATAGGGCTGGATTCGGAGGAGAAGCAGATACTTTCCTGGATGCGATATTTGAGACTCTTTCCAGAAAATGTCCGTTCCTGTCCAAGTGACAGAGCAGTTTCTCAGGGCTGTGGAGGATGGCAGAGAGCACCACCGGAGAAATAAAAGACCCGCTCGTGGTGGGCTGGGATTGCGCGACCGGGAGGTTCTTGCGCCGCATCCGGCTCCGCCGAGCCCGGGCTGAGCCAGCTCACCTCCCCGCCGCCGCCTGCCCCGCTGGGGAATGGGACTCACACAGTATTTATTTACTGACTTTCCCTCAAGAGGAGCTTTGCGGATTCACTCGGTCACATTTTGAAGATGAAAAGGCAGCCTAGGAGTACGGCAATACCGGCCAACAGGGATGATTCAAAAAGCAGAGTCTATACGAAGAGTGTGAGTGGGGAGGAAATACATATATGGAAACGTAAGCTTGGCAATAGAGGATGTGGGTTTTTTTCCTCCCCTATCTTTGATGTCTGGCCCCAGTAATCCAGACAAATTCCTTCAAGAAATTGGCCCAATTTATTTCTGTGCTTTTGTCTTACTACCTGTTACTTGTTCATTTGAAGTAGCTGTGAAGAAACCCTAATACCTGGCTGTGTGTAGAAATATGCTTTTTTTTTGGTGTGAATAAGGTAATTGGAGTACACTGTAATACTCCTCCAAAATGGGACCATTCTTGGCAATTTATGCTTTCCTGAGTCCTCTCGGGAGGAGAGCATAGCTTGCCTGTTCCTTCATCTGACCCATAACTTTGCACTTTTTCAGTGTCACTGAGACCAGTAAAAGCACGCTGTCCTCGTCCTATCTGATGCTCTTTTTTCCCCGAAGGACAAAAAAGAATTATATTCAGTTACAGCTCTTGTTCTGGTTGAGTTTCAGCACAGTCTCTGTCACGTTACGTACTTTAGTTGACGAGCGTTCTGGTATCTGTGTTTTGCTAGTGCTTATGTGTAATATGATCATGCCATATTACAGTTATTTTGTAAAAAAGAAGGGATAAGAGGAAGTACGTATCTCCTGCTCTCTGATCAAAATAAGTAAACTTTTAGCTTTGGACATGTTGTATGTGACATTTAGAAACAAGTTAAGGCAAACTTCCTGGTCAATCTTAGTCAGAAATACATATATATTCAGCCCACTCTGGCTTCAGGGGAATGGTTGCCTATTTACATGAGAAAAGTGTTATTTTTATTGTGGATGTTAGAAAAAGTTGAAAAAAGAAAAGAATGGGAAATAGGAGATAGAAGTAGGGATATTTTTTGAATTTAACCTTTGCTACACCTCTGAAAACCTAAGAGTAGTTTTCTTTACATTACATATAGCCCCCTAAATACCACCTGGAATTTTTGTTTTCTTCCCTCCCTAACTTGTATTGACATGGTTTATAGACAGGCTCTGCCTTTTCTCCTGAACACAGGCACCTGCTTGGGCTTTGTGCTTTCCATCTCCTCCCCTTCCAAGTGATAGGTAAAGCAAACTCCCTGTTCTCCCCACCACCCCCAAAAAATTCATTTATTCTTGGTTTAAATTAATGGCAAGGCAGTAAATGTCTTATCAGTTTTGAAACGGCAGTCTGGCTAATTCCAAGCAGATGTTTCTCTTTCTTTAATCACAACATCAGTTATTTCTTGGTCAGTCTTGATTAGCTGATTCTTGCATAATGAGAAAGTATAGTTAATGACCACTTATATGTGGGTTGAACATGCTGAAAAGAACAGCTTAGCCCCTTGAGAACAAGAGGCTGATGAGCCAGTAAAATCAAGCTAAATGGAATGAGTCTTCATTGTGAGTCAT
This sequence comes from Apaloderma vittatum, assembly GCF_000703405.1. Classification (NCBI taxonomy): domain Eukaryota; kingdom Metazoa; phylum Chordata; class Aves; order Trogoniformes; family Trogonidae; genus Apaloderma; species Apaloderma vittatum. The sequence continues at coordinate 88,034 of NW_009722085.1, read as the reverse complement.
TAGAAAAGATGACGCTTTGGCTAACGGATGAAATGTCTTTGATGAAGACCAGTTGTACAAGCACAGCTTAATGCTTAATAAATGTATTGGGGTGACTCATAAATTCAACGTACACATTTGTTTCCCTGCAGTACGTGTCAAGGCCGGTGCGAGGCCATTTCCCGTGTGAGATGTGGCCCCTGGCTGGGTATGGGCTGTAGAAAAGGCACTCGGACAATCGCTGGATGAAAGATGACCACGCAATAACTTGGCAGAGCATTCCGAGTGAAAATTAGAGCCATCAGACCCGCTGTGTTTGGCTGGAAAATGGGCAATTCTCCCATGATGGACCAGCTAGTGCCTCTTAGGTGTATCGTAGTTTGATTAGATTTGAAACTAATCTAGTTGGAGATTGCATCGGATCGGTGGGAGCTACGATAGTTTAACTTGTTCCACAGACCCTTTGGATAGCTTACGCGGTTTCAGTTGGACAAATAAGAAGCTAATTTGTGAAACAGCAGGGATTTTGAATGCTACACAAGAAATGAAAAATGGAGTATATCTCTTATCCCTATACAAACAATAACAACAAAAACCACCAAATACAAAGTAGGTGATGTCACGTTGTTAGCAGGTTGATAGTGTTTGAGGTAGCACAAACCCCAGCAGTGAGCGTAACATAAACGTTTCTGGAACAAAAAAATTTGGAGAGGAGAGGAGGGAATGAGATATGAAATTTTTTGTTGCTTTGTTAAAGAAGTGGGTAGCTATAAGTGCCTTCTGAAAATAAAACAATCAGAAGCAAGTAGCCACTATTTTCACTTTTACTTGCATTTGGGTTGAAGAGTAGTAGAGGAATTCCATCATCTTTAAAAGTCTTCATCACCTTGTTTTGTGGATAGAAATTGTGGCAAATTAATGTCTTTCCAAAAAATTTTGGGGATAACGCTCAAGTAGGGCATGCGTTTGACTTTCTTTGAGCTCAGAGGGATGTGTTCAAGTGTTGTTTAGATGTGGTGTTGGGTGATATGGTTTAGGGGTGAACTTGTATTGTAGGGTCAATGGTTGGACTCGATGGTCCCAAGGGTCTTTTCCAGCCTGAATTGTTCTATGATTCTGTGATTCTATGATAGTGATTTGGTGCAATGATCATTTTTTTTAAAAAAAAACAGCCAGTTCGTGTTAAGATATTTTTCTTTAGTAACACCTGTTTGATAATTTTAAATAATAAGTACTGTTATTTTCAGAACAAAGTATGGCATTTTATACAAATTTAGATGAATATCCATCCAAATTCCAAACAACAGTATCTTGAGTGGAGCCACAGACACCTGAATATAAAGATTGATTTATCCTGACAAATTTTGCCCAAGCGTTCTGCAAAACGAGCATTTTCTCTTAGCTTAGCAATTCCTGGAAGAAAAATACTCACCGTTGTCTAGGCAGCGTCAGAGGGGCTGCTTTAATTTTTTTTTCCAGGGTGTGAATTCATTTGTTTCATTTCCACACCTCCCAATAACTTGATTCAGATCAATGGTGGAGTCCCAAAGACTTTCTATCCTTCTTGCTACGGCAAGACTTGCCATCATTGGGGACCCAAATCCTCGCAATAATAGGAAGAGATACACTTGCATCTTCAATTTTCAACCAGTGCTTGTGCTCCCACTCCCACCGCTGGACTTACCTCTGGGGCAGCATCTCCGGTCCCCACTGGTGAGCCCCAAGGTGTTGGGGTCCAGCAGTGAGTCACTGGCAGCAAAAAAAGCCAGCAGCAGATAGATATTTTTAATAAGTAATGAATTCACTTAGTCGGAAAGGGCAGGGTAGAGAATGAATTGTTTAACAGATTAATGTGAATGTCTTTTATATTTTATAAACCTCCTAAGTCCCTGGTGTGCTGAGCCAGGTTTTGTTTATGTACATGGAAACATGAAATCTTTTCCAGTCCCTGTGCAAATAACACAGAATTGGACTTCATTACATTGGCTAATTTAACAAGTCCTAGGAGGCTTTTTGTTACTCGGTAATAGAGGAGGAGCCACAAACCCCAGAACTGCTGCACCAGCACAATCTCTCTGAATGAAATAATCTTCCTTGCCTTCTCAGCTCTTCTCAAAACGTTTGCCTGTGAGGCCTGAATCCTACGACAAGCAAAGATTTGGGGTGAGACCCAAGTCTCCTGAGGGGCTACCGGAGCTGCTGAGCAGCAGGTGGGAGCCCTGGTGACAAGCTCCAGCCCAGGCTGGTGCTGCAGCAGGCTCTGATATTCGTTTCCCAACAAACAGTTGGAAGCATCCAATTCTGGTGAAGCTATGGGCTTTAATGAAGGGTTTAAAGATCTTTCCTTTGTAATGAAAAGCATTCAAATTCTAAAACTGGGAATTTATTTATCTCTAGTAACTGGTGGGTAATCATGTGGCGCTGAGAGCTGAGGCGTTTTAAACTGCTGATATTATTGCTGCTGTGCCCGTTAAATAGAACTAATGCAAGCGTTGCATAAATATTTTAATAGCTTTTTACAGTATTTCTTTAGAAAATGTTTAAAGAGCCACCTACTAGACAGAGATACGTCTTGTGTAAATGCCTGTTAATTCTCTTTTAATGGCTTTATTAACATTATTTAATTGAATATTGATACATTAAGCAGCCCTTTAAACATTGTATTTTATTGCGCTTTCACACTCCAATATTGATAAGTGGCACAATGTAAGAGCACTGCTTAATTGTGTCTTTGCTTAATGCTATTTGAACTAGTTCTGCATGAAAACCGAAATGTAGGTACAGGAAAACTCTCTCTTTTTTATCAGCTTCATGTATTTTATAAGCATATTTTGTACCACTTAATTTAGGTTCATTTTGATTCCCAGTATGCCCAGTTAGTATGAGTATGATCACACTCTCAGAGTTAGGGAGCTCTAAATATTTTACTCAGTGAAATGTTCTGCCATTTATCTCTTCTGTTATGAATAATTTACTTGTTGGTACGACTTCAGAAATGAATCCTCTTCTGCAAAAGCGTATATATTTTGCAGGAAAAAATAAGTATTACAGTAATATCAACTTTCTCCTTGGACGCTGTCCTGATGATATTAGAAGTCTGCAGAGAGGTGGATGCCTTGTCTTGGGTTGCTTAATAGCCAGCTGCTTTTCTTCTGTACTTCCACAAGAAGCACTGGCATTACCATACATATTTAATCATAACATGGTCGCTTTTCTCATCTCAAATGTTCTTCTTTGCCTCTTTATCCACATTTGTTATAGAGTTCAAGCAGGGTAAAAATCACTTGAAGAGCAGAGAGACTGTGGGAGATCATGTAGCGTACGGAAACCACACCGCTAGGGCTTTTGCCGTGGCCAGATATTTGCATCAGCTTTCAGTGCTGGGGTGAATTTTGTGGATTTTTCCTGACATTTGCTCACCCATCGTTACGACAGTCAGAGGTGTAGCAGTTTCACTGAGTTAGTTTTTCGTTCTTACGTTCATTCACACAGCCAGCTGCAGCTGAGTAAGTGTACCAGGTCAGTTTGGAATGGTCTGTCAAAATCTGAGAGTTCAAACGGAGCGGGATGTGACCGTACCTATTTTCAGTTCGGCGGGGAAAACATTCTCATTTTTGGCAGTAGAACTGAATGGAGAAAATCCCTCTTTAGTTGTCTTTTCTGTAGTCCTCCTGTTAAAGGAGAGGTATGGATTTTCCACACGGGTAGACCATGGGGAGAGTATTCAACCTGCAGCGCAGCATGCTCAGCAGGAGACTTGGATCCTGAGATCTGATCTCAGCTCTGTGGATTTTGCCGTGTTACCTGCAGACCATGCAAGGGCAGGTAGCTCTGTGAAAATTCACAATCCCCAAGAAGATCCTACAAGATTTCAAAGTTTTGTATTACTCTCTATTTTGTGAGAACTCGGTGTGATTTTGGTGATTGCAGTCTGCAACCTGAGCTGTTCCTTACCTTAAAAAATGGAATTAATCGTAGACATCCTGATGGAGAAAGAGCCAATCTAAAATTCAGATTTTGAGTAGTAAAGTGTTTGGGTGTTTTCACTTCGGGGAGTGCAAAGCACCTAAGGAGTAACTGATCAGAAATGCATCTCCATTTGGATAGAAATCAATAATTCAGTTTAGACATAGGCTGGATCGGAATCCAGTTAAGTTTTCTAGAGCTCTGCATTTTTAGCAGAAATATGTTTGGCATAAGTTAACTAATGGGAATATCAGACACAGAGCAGAAAACTCATTATATGAGACCGTCATGTTCTTTGTTTAACAATTCAGTGAGCAAAGGTAGAGAAACAATGTGGTGGGAAGGGTGAGAAAAGAGTGTGATGGAGGAACTGGATATAGACAGCAAAACTGGAATGGGCAAGTCTCTTGTGGAAGAAAAGAGGAGGACTTTTACCATGTTTGGTGATTTAGGGGAAAAGGGGACAAATGGAGAACCGTTTGATAAGCGTTTAGCACCCAAATGTAAAAAGGTCAGTAGGAAAAACACCCTTGACACTCTTGGCATGATAAAAGATATTATTGACATGATAAAAGTTCAATAAAAAGAGTATGTGAAGGAGGGCTGGAGGTAGGAGAGAAGTAGATTAACAGTCCCAAAGAGCTGAGCAGCCTGGTTTACATAACACAGCATATATGTCATGTAGTGCTCCATCCTGGCCACTACTTCTGGCTGTTCAGTAAGGAGCCCAGGAGAGGCAGATGTGTGTTTGTATGGGGGATGGCAGAGAAGAGAGTCTCAGCTAAGCTCAGGGCATGGAAATCTAGGGAAAACCCTCCTTTCAGAGCAAGGTTGCAGAGGAACTGCTGTCACTGAAAACAGAGTTGTGGTGGTGAGCACTGGAAGTCAGGAGATCACGTATGCGCCCAGCTGGACCGCTGAAACTTGGTTTTGTTTCCACTCCTGGAGGGATTCTGAGAAGAGTATTTATTAGGAAGGGATCATTGCAATCCAGAGATAAGGAAAAATTAAGATAAACCTCAGTCCAAGCAGGGGAAGAACGCCAAGTATATGATTGACAGTGTAAGTATTGATAGGACTAAAATAAACAAATTACTTTAACCCTGGAAGTATCACACCAGGTACAAGGCAGAGTTCCCAGTTGGTAGTGGAAGAGGATGCTGGGAAACTGTCTTGCCCCTTAGGAAGTTATGTCAGGAATGAGGTGTAAGGAAACTGACACAACATGATAATTCCTGACTAAAAATTGCACAGGAAGAAAAGATTAGGTCAAGGGGACACATCATTCATGTAAGGTCATCTTAATTTGTAAAGCTGTAATAGTGTCGACCATGAGCTATTCCTGGATGTTCTCCATATTGTTCTTTTTAGAAGCCTAAATAAAATTATGTTTTCGAAATGAGAAAAAGTAGAGTGGAAAACAAGAGGTGGCAACAGGAGAGAAATACTGGTCACAGGGTAGATTCTTTGCTTTACAAAATTTAAAGAGAAAACTACTGGAAAATATGCCATGGCAGAGAATTTAAATGAAACCTAATATTTTAAGAGACTTGAAAATATGCTGGTTCTGTAAGAATGTGTAATTTTTAATTTTCTCTGGGATCTTAATAATTTTATTGATATCAGAATTGGCTGGCTGATTTTGATTGCTGAAGCTTATATAGAAGAGGAAGCACAATGGAAACATAAGACAGAATTTTCTCAGATGGAGCACAGGCAGAAGCCTTTGCATCCACTAGTAAATGAGCAAAGACTTGGCAATGGTGTTGTGTTGAGGGCCAGTAAAGGAAAAATTAGGAGCCTCCAGGCTTAGAAAGACATTTAGGATATGCCTTAAGTTTAATTAGTAAAATAACCCAATTTGAAGCTTGGGTACCTTCATGCTTTGTATCAGCTGCGAGTGTTTTCTTCAAAGGAGAATGGGAACTCCGCTCAGGCACGCTTAGAGAAGAGTTAATGTACTATTCACATATTTTAGTGAAAGTCAATTCTAATTTATTTCTGTGTATTACGGATGTCATTGCATGAATCGTTGCAAAAGATATGGAGATGAGAATTAAGAAAAGTTAAATTGGAAAGGCCTAGCATTTTTCATACCTTGTCAGTTATGACATTTAATCTTAATTGTGTCTGGATTTGACTGATTTTCCAATTGCCTTAGTTTAGCAAGAGTTACGTTGTTGCTAGGACACAGCTACTTGGTGTGATACATCTATCATCAATGTAGGAGAAAGACTTTGAAGAGTGATTCTTAAATTTACACATGCAAGTATATTTTGAGCAGCTGTGTCCAAAATGCAGAAGCACCATAACACCCTTATTCTGCAATAAAGGCATCAAGTGGTGCTTAAGAAATACTTCAGTTTTTAGTCTTTCCATGGATAAATAGGAAAAAGGAGCTTGTTCTGCCCTTGTTCTTGTTTCCTGTGACTCCTTAGTCATGGTTTGTTTCTCATTTTCATGTTCTCAGTAGTGAATTTGATTTGTTCTGTTTCTATTCTGCTGCATGCGAAAGGCATTCTAGTACCGTTCATTTCTGCCGCTGATTTGTTTCCTCTTTTTGAAAACAAATCGTTAGTTTTTAAGAACAGTCGCAGATGCTGCCCTGGTTCCTCATTCCCTCACAGTGTGTCTCTGAATTCCTTTCTTTGATCATTGTCGTGACATAGGGGAAATCACTGCAGGTGTTCATATTGTCACCAAGCCATTCACGTAGTAATTCTACTCTCCACTGCAGGTAGTAGACCACTGATATAGGGGTGACTTCCAAGAGTCAACTTTTCTAACATTTTTATGGAAAGACTTGAGACTGTGATTTTTCTGTGGGCCTGAACGAACCAAAGTCCTGTGTCAGCAAGACCACGTTAATTTCTGCCTCTCTTACCCCTGAAGGACAACAGTAAAATCTCTGTAATGATGTACAGTAAGACCTGCAAGACCCTTGCCTTGTTTGATTCAGGTCCCTAAAGGCCACAGAAGCTATGTAGATGGCTTGGATGTAGAATTGCACCCCATAACTGGAGTAAATGAACCTCTGTGCTGTTAATTGGTTTGAGCTATTTATATCTGTGACCCAACTGTGTCACAGCTCTGGGTACATTTCAAGAACGTTGCCCTTGGTGACTTGCCAGTTTGGGGGGTTTTTTTAAAATCCTGAGAGACAAGTAACGTGGAAATGGACTCATTAAGACTCATTTGTTGGTTAGGAGCCTTCCAAATTAGGGCCATGATTGGGTCCCGGTGAGTTGACACACAGCCTGGCCACATGATGAACTAGCTCAGCTACATTTATTATCACTACACGGTTAGTAAATACGTAGGGTGGCAGCGTGGTTACAGGAACAGAGCTGGGAAGTCCTTTGGCTTCCTTTTTTTTCCTGTTCTCAAAACAGGCGTCTCTTGAAAAAGCCTACAGAACCATTTTTTTTTCTCCTGAGGAAATACTTTGAAGAAAAACATTTAGCCATTCAGTCGGGAAGGGGAAGTAGAGATTGTCATAAGTGTAACAAAAATGAGATAGCTGGATAAAACCCTCAAGTTAACAAACCAAAGTACAGTGTATGGGGCTCCAAAATAACCACAAGTTTGAACTGAATATGGCACTAATTTTTAGCTAGGAAATAAGAGAGCTATTTAGAGCGCGTTAAAATACTTAATTTTCTGGCTATATAGAGAATTTTATTTCAGAACTGCTAAAACTTCTACTTGATATCAGTTTTTTTCTATTGGAACTTAATGCTTCAGCATGGCAACACAGTGCAAGGCCATGGTCATGTGCTTTGGGAACAGTTAGAAGGTCGTTCGTCTTCGGAGTTCATGAAAAACAGAAAGAAGTTTGAAATTTATGGCAGCAGAAGACAATGACTATTTGACTAGGGCCATTTAGAACTGTCATTTGCATGAAATTAAAGATGGTCTCTTATAAATTTATGTATGAAGTTCTGACAAACCACATCATTTCAGAGACAAAGATTTAGAATGTGATACTGGAATAACATTTGGTGGATATATTGCTAGATCAAAGTCTGTTGATATTAATATGAAATCTCAGTTTTCTTTATCTTTTACAGGGGGCTTTTTTTTTTTCTTTCCTGGAGCAATCTCCAGTAATCAGTGGTTCTGTAGGATTTTAGCATGCCCTGTGCAGGGGAGGGTAGAATGCTCACTTAACACTCTGCCTCTTGATGTGTTTAAAAGGTTTCTTTGAATGGGCACTTTTGAGGTGAGAATTCAGCACAGCAAAAAAAGATTCCTTTATCCAGTGTAAAAGCTCTCTGTGCTGAAAGAACAGATAGACATTTAATGATGTACAGAGAAGCTCTTTTGCTTGAAGGTGGAGTAGCATGTAGGACCATAATACACTTTCAGAAGCCTTAGAAGACTAACCACAGTAATGCATGCCAGAAAACAAGAAACGGATGCTGTTCTAATCAAATACGCTCGTGTTGTCACCCTTGGCTGCTTACTCACCTTGGCTTTTCTGTTAATTACTGAAAATTGTGCTTTTTGTGTTCCCCAGAAGAGTCCTTTATTATCCCAAATACAGTCCACGTCTTGCAGCTGCCAGCACCTTTTTCAAACAAACTCCATCTTCTTACTTTTTCTGTGTTTTAATGTCTGCATCAGCTTGCCAAAGCGACACTGTGTTAGAGAACTTGACAGCATGGCAGGGGAAGGCAAAGTAAGTAGCAGAAGTTAGGCAAAGCTGGAAAAATAAGAGCGAAGAAACCGGTAGAGTAGATGTGTCATACACATAAAATCAATGGCCCTACTCTAATTTATCTGAGCTATGTTGATTTAAAGTAGATGGTGATCTCATGCAACAGGTAAGAGAAAAAATAGATTAGAGTAGATGTAATGACCTCGCATGCATCGTTGGGTTAGTGCTTAATTGACCTAATGCTCATCTTTGGTTAGGAAATTTATAATCGTGATTCCTGAAGATGTCCATGACATCATTCATGGTCTGTAGCCGTGACAGGCGGTGTCCTCCTGGCATATTTGCTTTCTTCAGGTGTCTATGGCTCCTAGCCCAGTCACACTCGAACACCTGCTCATCACGACGTGGTCAGTAAAACATGCTCTGGACATTCAGGTTCGCTCCTGTAGCATTTAGACCCACGATAAATCATAGGCTGTTTACACAATGTAACTATCTCTATAGTTACAGAATGTAACTGTAATGAATGATTTCCAGAACATCTGGAGGGACAGGACTCACGGTATCCAACTGTAATGCATCTGGATCCAACTGGAACTTATCTGGGTGCAACTGCACTTGATTTATGGTTAATATTATATCTAGATGGTCATCCGTAGAAATGTTGTTTGAGCGTTAACATTTTTTATTGTAAGAGTGCCTATTTATTTTGATAGTAACGGAGGATTTCCTCTATAACAAGGATGAGCAAGTTCAAATGTCTCCAGATAATTTAGCCATCTGGGTGTTTTCAGCTGGCAAATCTGTTGCTGATGGAGGGATCTAAGACAGTGGCAATACCTTTGATGTCTTGTGCTGTCCTCCTGTGGCACTGCAGAGTTTTATGGCTTCTGGGCTTTTTTTTTTCTGAAGACTTTTGTTTTATTATGAATTTCTGGGAGTTTCTCAGCCTGAGATGCATGAAGCTGATGTTATACACACCCTTCTGAAGTGAACGCTTATTACCAGGTGATTTCTTTTAGTCCTGCATTCCTGTGATTCTTTTGCAAACTATTATGTCATGGTAATTTTATCAAACAGCATCGTAATTTGATGGTGGAAATATAAAAATCAAGGATGTGGGATACTGGGTGAACCTTTGTGGACTGTTGAGTTCAAAAGATTTCTAAGCATATTATGTTAGGCTCTAGGAAAGCAAAGCTACAGTCCTTTTTTAATATTACATATTGCATATTTTAATATTATGTATTGCAAGGAGGTCTTACCTGCTGAGTAGAAAATATAGCTTTCTCAGGTACAAATTATCTATAGCTGATGCTTTAAAAATGCTGTCAGTATTAACATTTTGTTTTTTCAACTTGTCTTAAACTTAACTTTTCAGAATAACATTTAAGACCTCTACTTGTACTGCAAGAAAACATGTATGCAAAATTTGATTGGTATTCTAGTATGCGTGAGTACTAATGATGCTAACACAGGAAGGTAAGTCAGAATAAACATTAATTTATTTTTGCTTTTGTGTTTGTGCAAGCCTCGTGTAGAGCAGTGACTGATTTCTTCAGGGGAGGAGTATCTTTGAATGTAGTGTTGGGTCAGTTCCCTGCAATCTAAGACAAGCTTTCAATATAAATTTAAGGCATGTTTCTTTGAAGAAAATATTTAACCTGGTAGATGGTCATATTTTGCTGTCTCAGTTGTCATTCCCTTGATAATTAGCCACCTTGATCCAATTTCAGATGTTCTGTTGGGCTATTCCTCACTAGTAGGAAGGTGATGCTTTGGAAACCTGATTCTGGCAGGGGATTATGTGACCTCGAAGGACAGACCTGGGGGTTATGTCCACGTGCTCTTCCTCCAGAGGACTCTTCTGAGGTTGACCAAGTAGACTGATGAATCGTCCTTAGTGCAGGACCATCCACTTCCCAGGGACTGAGTGGGGAATACAACCTACAGATACACGCTGAGCAGTGAAACGGAGCCTTGCAGGGAGGGCTGGGCCCTCTCTACATCAGTGAAATCTGTAATTAAAGCAGGGACCGAGAAAAATGTCATTACCAGAAGGCTGTGGGGACCGGCGTGTCGCTGGCCATCAGCAAGGTGACGAGCTGGGCTGGAGTGGAGTGGAAACCTTCCATGAAGGCTTTGGAGATAGGGTTCGGATCTCCACGATGGTTTTGTTGCAGCTTAGGGAGATTCAGCAAGTTGCCTGTGGTTGCCAATCTAAAGTGGTTTTGGATTCCTGTGTTTTAATTCGTTCCTCGAGCTGAAAAGTTTGTGTTAACCTAGCTGTAGCTGAACTCTGAAGCGTGCGAAAATGCATAGCGTGAAAAAAGCTTGGAAGAAGACCCAGCTGTTTAGCAACCAGTCCGAACCGTCAGCTGTGAATCCTTTCCCTTGCCTACAGAGGAAATAATACCAGATTAATAAATGAAGCATTCAGAGCCTAGGCTGGGAGGTATGCAGGATCAAATAACACACATTCTAGGCAAAGACAAACTCAGACTGCAAATGGAGCTAAGAAACCCTCCGAGTCTGAATAGTACAAGCTGTGTTATAACTTGATTTGGTCAGGGAATTAAGAATTGATCCTTTTAGGGACTTAGGCTGAGTTGTTCCCACTCATATGTGTCTTCCAGCATCTTTTACATCTATGTGAGACTTGTTACGCTGCACTCTAAAATATCTTAATCTAAAACTGTATAAATGTTGGGCTCTATTTTTTTTTCTAAAAAGGAACTTGTTGCAGTGAGATGGTCTGAAAGGATGGGACAAGAGCAAAGATGCTTTTGCTATGTGCAAGTGTCACAGTTAAGCTCTTACGCTGTAAAGGACTTTTCTACAGATTGTGCAAAACCCCTGCCAAGACAGTAAAACTGACTTCCCTGTCTTGCTTGTGGAGATTCAGAGTTATTTCTCTTTCTCTGGGGATCACAAGGAATCAGGGAGAGAATATGCAGGCTGTGCATTAGATTTTCCAGTACTGACCTACTTCTTCTCTCATTAAAATCATTTTGAGTTTTACCATTGACTTTTCAGGCAGTGTGAGGCCAATATTGTGTGCTAATGAAATCGCTTTCCAAAAAGCTTCTCCAGTAGTTGCATCCAACCATTCCAAGCCATGGGTCACAATGCGATTTCAAAAGTATTGGGGAGACCATCGGTGTTGTAAAACCTATTTCCTGGCCCTGGGTGGCTCAAATTTGCATCTCATAGGAGGTGGCAGGAAGGAGAAACCACACAGCAGGCTCGCTCTGGAAGAATCTGTTGGTGGGTTTGCCTCTGTGGTCTCCTTTTTCAGGTCTGGTGAAGCAAAAGCATCATGTGGAGGAACCTGGCGGGAGTAGGGAGAGGGGCAGCTTGGCTGCTGTTACCCCTCCGCGCTCCACAGGTTTGGGATGGGTCATCTCAGAATTCATTGCTTTATGAATTCTGGTGTAAGCTTTAAACATTTAGGAAGAATCTATTTTATTTTATTTTTGTTTTCCCTATAAATTCTTTTTTAGTTTGGGCCGTAGCTCAGTGTTTCATATGGTCTGGACACTGGACAGCCAAGAGAGCTCTGCTAGAGGAACATAGGCTTAATGAAAAGGGTTTTCTTTGGGGTTCAATGAATATGGAGCTTTACCTGGGTCAGGGTTTTCCTCAAGTATCTAGAGGAAATGCTGAATAAGTGTAACAGCCTAAATGAGTGGAAGCCAAATTTTCCTAATATTAAGGGTAGAATCAGAGCCAGGGATTTGGTTTTGGTCTAAATGAGCTCCAGGATAGAAAGCAGAGACCAAGAGAAAAACAGAATTTTAAACAGTACACTTTAAAGTTAATGAATAGTTACACTGTCTGGAACACTACACAGGAAATAAAAACTCGAGGGTTTTTTCAGCTTTTTGTTTTGGGGGCCTTTTTTTTTCTTGCAGAATTTGGTAGTCAGAGACCTATAAAAGGAAGAGTTGTGCATTCAGATAACTTAGGGAGATATTTTGTTTTTTCCAAAGGAAGAAAAAAAGATGATCTGTCCAAAAAAATTTTGTGATGAGTCTGTGAAAGCCTGTGAAAGCAGCAGCAGTGTGCCCTCCAGTGACAGGAGCTGCTACAGCAGCAAGAATTACAGTCTCTTACAAGCTCCTTGGGGACTTCTCTGCACAGGGAAGCTGCGAAAGTTAAGATGAATTAATCAAAAAAAAGAAGTTAATACAGGCTAAGTGAAAATATCTGCATTCCACTCTCACCACCCTCCCTTCAGCAGATGCTTTCATTCAGATGTGAAGTGCCGTTAATTTGCTGTAATCTTCATACCCTTGGACAGTCATAGAATTGGTTTTGGCGACTAAAATATACCAGAAAAAGAATGAAGTTTCCCCATGCATAAGTAGCTGTCGGTTGCAATAATTTTACGTGCTTTAATGGACAATCTTGCAGCAACAAGGAGCTTTGCGCTGTGTGGCGCACGAGACCTTGATTTTGCAATTGGATTCCAGAAGGAAACCCACTGGTTTGGGGCAGGGAGCTGTGACCGATGGTGCTCTGGGTATTGCCCTTTGTTGTGCTGGAATTACTCCAAAGACTGAGCCCTGGAAAAAAAATAGACTGGGTTGCAAGAGAAGAGAGAGAACCTGTCCTCTTTAAGGAGAGGCTGAGAGAGTTGGTGGAGAATTGGCCAAGGCCAGGTTGGACGGGGCTTGGAGAAACCTGGTCTGGTGGGAGGTGTCCCTGCCCATGGCAGGGAGTTTGGACCAAGGTGATGGTGAAGATCTTTTCCAACCATTCTGTGACTTCCACACAGAATCATAGGGTTAAGAACTCATGCTGGAGACAAAACCAAAAAAGGCCATTGTAAATGCAGAGGTTTATGCTAAGATATGTAGGGTTTGGCAGTTGCTGTAGCTCTTCCAACCTCACTTTTTTTTTGGTGGGACGCAGGTTTATTTTGCATGGTGTACTGCTCATTTATTGTATTTCTCTTCTGCGTTGAGGCAGTGGTGTTTACTTGACTGATTCTACCATGGCTGTCGTTAGAATTGTCCTCTCTTGGTTTTCAGCACTTGTGTGCCCAAAGGGCATCCCCAACAGATGGGCAGTCAACAGGCAGAAGAGGTGTATTTCTGTAAAAATGTAATGACTTCATAACCAAACTTTGTTCGTCTGCATTTGGGGGATATAAACACGGAGACGACAGGTCAGAATTGGCAATTTTTTCTGAACCTTCTTTTCTTGTTAGAAGTGCGGACATCGATGCCAGACTCCCTCACCCTCACTTTCTCTTTTTCTCATGCACGTACAACTATCTGCAGAGAAAGAGAAATCCCAGAACAAATGGGAAACTGAGAAAGAGAATGAACTCACGAAAGCATAACAAAAGGCAGTGTTTTTAAAGAGTTGTGTTTTGTTGGTCTGAGTGACATGAGTGGAGATTTATGGGGTCGCTTTAGCAAAAGTTGAATTGTCTGTCATCTCATACTGCTAAATAATCATATTGCACACAAGGTCTGCCTTAAACAAACAAGGAGGGGAATCCTTTCTTTCTAGCAGATCATATGGAGAACAGCTGGAATGGAACTAGACCCCAATTTAATAAAATAAAATATCATTTTCAGTGAGACTACCTTATGCTGTCACGGAGTGGCACTCAAAGGAGTTGCTAGCTGAGAACCACTGGCTTTTTAACTATTATTTCCTGGCATTTTTTTCTGTGCTACTTTCTCAGAAGGGGAAAAATAGGGACATTGGTTTACATCAACATAACCACAAAAAAAGCTAGTTTGATAAAAAAGATACTTTTTTCAGATCACTGTAATACGTCAACTTCATAATTAATGTTTTTAGACCTTTCAAGTACAGCTGTTTGCACATTGTTTCCATACCTTCAGGTAATTTTGAAGATAAGTAGTTGGTTTATAGAGTAGAAGAAATTGTTTGTTTTCAACAGCTATGTCACTGAAGAGAAGATACAGGTACCTAGAACCATCTTGGGTTCCAAAATGGTTGGTGGGAAAAATAAGACTCCCTTCATTTTAGCACTTCTTAAAGAATTAAATAATTGAATTTTTAAAGTATGACATATAATGTACAAGTTCTCTTTGGTATCTATAGTTGGTCTACTTTCTAATAGAAGTCTTCTATGCTAAAGAGATAAAGCTCAGAGATATTTACTGAAGACTCTTTAGGACTCTTTGTTTAAGTCTGTTTAGCACCAAGGAAAAAATTATTTCACATGTAGCCCAGGTTCTTTGACTTTAGTTTCAAAGTAATAATTATTAGTAGTAGCACAGTAAGCAAATTTCTGTAGAGCAGAAAAAAGTCAGCATTTTGCTCTCTTCCAGTTCCCAGTACCAAGTCTTCGGGTTGTTCGGACCCTGGATATGTGAATAATGCTGATTTTGGGGATATTTTTCACATGCTCACAGTCACGCATGCAGGTATCTAATTGCAGAGAGAAGGCTTAAGATTAAAAGAAAAAGATGTGCACTCTCCCTCAACCAAATATATTGATGACATCAGTGGGTACGAGCTTTAAAGCTCAGAGAAGTTTGGCTATGTGCATATTTGTATGCTTAATCCACCTTGAATTATTTAATTCCCAATCCAATTTCTTAATTTCTGCAGTCTGAATCATATAGGCAGATCTTTATTCTTTGCAATCTCACGGTATTGATCAAATTTCGGGTTGTTCTCAAGGCGTTAGAGTGAGGACATGGAAGTGGAGGCATTTGCATGCACCTGTAAGAGAAATGAATATAAAATCTTATAAATTTCTTGGCACTGATGAGCGTATTTTGTTAAGGAGAAGCAATTGCAATGCAGTGGCAGTTCGAAAGCAAAAATATTAATTTCTGTATTTGCTTTAAATTGATTGAGGCACAGTATAGTTTTCTTGTTTTACTTCCAAAAATATGCAACTCTCTTTAAATGACTGCTAGAAGTAAAACCTAAAGCTATGAATAAAAACCATACCAGACATGATGGGGCTAGTAATTCCTGATTAGAAATCACTGCTACAGTTGTTACTGTTGTAGATCAAATTTACAGCTGTCTGAAAGTGCTATGCTTAGAATACTCTCATTTGAAAATCATTATCAAACTTTGAATACATTTTAGGGGAGTTGCCTTTTTTTTTTTTAACTGTATTTATAATCAACTTGTTGAAACAGTTCATATTTCTCTTTTTCTTGTTTATGTCCTATTTAGTTATTAGGGCTGCAGACTTTTAAAAGCAAATTTATTCATTACAGAGGAGGGCCATGCATAATATAGAATTCATGCCATTCATCAAAGCCTGAAAAATAATTATGGAATATGTGCATGAAGGAATAGAATTTACACATGTTAGTAGGATGATATTGTTGTTTATCCACCAGAAAAAAATTTGCTTGCCTGAGGCCAAAAAAGTGTAGTATTCTGCAAGACTTGCTTATTGGAAGCCTCCTAACCTTGCATGAATTCTTGTGTGACTTCAGCTGCTCTTCACTGGAAGAAAACAAAATAGAAATAAAATAAGAGCCTTTGGTAATTTTCTTCAGTGGTTTTGAGGTATTCAGTCTCATTCTGACCTTTCAAATAATGAGAGATTTTTTCGAAGTAGCTTGTTGTAGTGAAGGTGCAGCTCAGCCAACGTGGGGCTGTGCTGAGCAGCTGGTTTGGGTTACAATGGCTATCTTGGAAGAGAAATTACTTGTGTCTTTGGTACATGAAAAATTTAAAAATTGGTTTTTGGTGGAGGTTTTTGTTACGAAGGTTTAACTACAGCTTTAATTTTATTGTCTCCGTGAATCTGCCTGCTAAAAGTTGGTGTTTGAAGCCGAGCCATTTTTACTCTGTTGCAATTAGGCCCTATTTTATTTATATTTGTAGAAATTTCTGAAACTTAAAGTATCTATAAGGACAGCGGAAGGCTTTAGACTGAATCCTTCTTTCTGCCACAAAGCCCAAGCATTCCTGAACAATAAAGACAACAGCCACACTGCAGCCCTTGGTTACCCTCAGCTGGATGTTGTAGCCATTGTTTTTACCCTTGTAAGCCAGAATTTCAGCAGTAAAAAGTAGAAAGAGAGAAGTGAGTCATGTGTCGAAAGCAGCAAACCCTCACCTGAACAATTTTCATCTGAAGTAAAACTCTGGAGGCTTCGGTTTTGATAGACGTCATCCCAAGTATATCCTTAAAGACATGAAAATAAACCGCCTAAACATCTCCCTTCAAATAGTGTCACCTGCAAGGGGCCTTAAAAGTTCAGTCCAAATATTTACAGGTCTTTGAGGCAAAATACACGCACAAAATCTTCTAGATGTTGAACAGCTCAACTAAACTGAACGCAGAATGGTGTTTTATGACTTACATAACCTCCGGCTGTTTAACTGAAAAATATATGCTATTTTATGCAATAGCAATTTGGAATGCTATAAAAATAATTACTTTAAAAATCTATACTGCACATATGCAGATGGTTAACAAACTCTGGCTCACTTGCCAGATGAAAATGATATTGGGAAAATCCATGCTCTGGAGATAGTGCCATTCCATTATAAATGCGCAAAGTATGCAAAAACATTACATCTATATTGTTTTCCAGAACAGACTGTATCTTAATGCCAGATGTTTTATTCTTTGCGTATCTTGTTATAACTTAACAATTACTGTTCTTTGAGTTTGTCCAGACTGGAAAAGGCAGTGTGTATTTTAGATGCACCAGCTAAAGGGTTGTCTGGTACAGGCAGCAGAGGTTCTAGCTAGTTAATCTATCTACCAGCTCTCTCCTAGCTATTCATATTGCCTAAATAACACAGAACTCGCTTTGATTTGTCCATGCCTGAGTTTAAGGCATGGTATTAATAACACTACAAAACCATAGCAGTTGTGACAGCCATGTCCACTGGAATAATTGGGAGTTTCTGTCACAGCTCAGGCACTAATGTGCTGAGTGAGCCACCTCTGCTGGCTTCACTGTCATTGGTTTGTCATGTAGCCTTTCAAGGAAAGGTCATCAGTGATGGAAAAATTCCGTTTTGTTGTAGATCCAAGCCTACAGTTGATGAGCTGAGACTTATACCGTTAGTATCTATGTATTCCACAAAACTACTCAGCCTTCCTGTCGCATGGGATCATTGCCGAAGGAGGCGATACCAATTAACCCTACCTGTGAGTGCTGTTGTCCCTGGCGGTGTTCAAGGCCAGGCTGGATGGAGCACTGAGCAGTCTGATCTGGTGGGAGATGTCCCTGCCATGGCAGGGGGGTTGGAACTAGATGATCTTTGAGGTCCCTTCCAACCCAAATCATTCTATGATTCTATAATCATGTGCCATCAGATGTTTACAGCAATCCCAGCGAGCACATTTTTCAGTGAAGTCAAGATTTTGAAAGTAATTTCTTCAGTTAAGACTGAATGGTAGCAAATTGGCCGTTTTTCTCTTCGCAAGATGGCTTTTCTCAAAATTTACAAAGCACAAGTGTGTTCTGTAGCACAGAGAGAGACTTTTATCATAAATTAAATCTATTTCAGTTCTCATCCTTTATCCTTATTACTGAGTTACTTAATTAGTAGTTCTGAGAACAACCATAATAACTGTCACAGATACTATAGGAGAGTCATCAACACTCTGCACGTTAATAAAACTTGGGAGTTCTGTTAGTTTTCCAAGTGTTCCTGATAAGCACCAAATGCTATTGCCAGTATTTTGCCCACAGTATTTCATAATTAAAGGAAACCTTTCTTTAAGTAAGTACGGACTGCAGTTGTAGGAGTCTTCTAAACTGCGATACATATTCTACACAAGTATGCATTAGGAAAAGAATCTAAAATATGGTTTAACAAGCATGTGACAATAAATTAAGGAAATACATTTCGATATGTGAGAAAAATTGGTTTCCTCAAAAATACTCATCTCCTCCTAGTCACAGCTGTGACTTTTGAATATGTATTAAGCTCTGCAAGGATAGCTAAGCTAGGAATTTGGCAGTAATAGTATATTCATAAATATACATGAAATGTGAAAAAATAGTTTACAGAATTGAAAGTGAACATCAGAAAGGGTAAGCTTACATACCTTGAGATAAAAATTGCAATTCATTGTCAGCATATGAAGCCTTTGCTTTTAACTTATAAACATTATAGTGTCATTAGATTTTCTCATATATGCTGCATTACTTATAATTGAATAGTGTATTAACAACTGAATGATTGTTTAAAGGAAGAGAAAGAACCCTCTACCTAGGCAGTTTAGGTTTTAATATCTACTCTCCAACAGAAACAACCCATTTAGCATTCAAAGAGAGATCTTAGCTTTTTCTCTCAACGCACTTTACCTCAACAAACCAGATGGCAAATGTCGCACTGAAAGAGCCAGTGAAAACAGCGTCTGCATCTGCCCACCCTCGTGTTTTTCTTGCCAGTAAAGGGGAAACGTTATCGAATTTAGAGTCTCCTATCAAACACTTGTAGCTATATTTCTAAGTTTTTCCATTTTGCATTCTGACGCTTCATTGGGCCAACCTACTGACAGATTTTACGTACTCATGTATAGCAGGGGATGAAGTATATTTATTGACATCGTATTTCATGTGACACCTTCCAATAAGGAGCAAATATGCGTTTGACCGGTAATTGATATTTTCCTTTCAATTTTTCACTTACGTATGTAGAGTCCTATCCATTCCCATATGATCAACTGAGATTTGGAGGCAGAGTTATCCTGTAAATAGACGGTTAGTGTATGTTCCTCTGGAAATCTTGCATAGCGTAGATACTAGCTTGATTTTACTGATTTTACAACATACAAGCTTTTGTATTTAGGGTAGCCAGGAAAAAATTGAGATTATTACTGGGGTGTTCTGTTGCTTATGTCAACACTGAGAACTTCTGAAATGAGTACCACACGTTGCCTTAAGATTTCTGGATTATTTTCTGTGTCCTGTCAGCTAGTAAGAGCAAAGAAACAGGAAGAATGGAGCATATGGAGATAGTTTCCATGTTTCTTCCTGGTTTTGCATTAATATCACATTAAGAATTTGATTACCGGCTGATGAAAGGCGAGGTAGTAAATCAACTTTTCAATGCGTTCATGTAGGAAGAGTAGGTGTGTTTTAAAGGACACGTGAAGTTATGACAGAACTATCAACAGTACAAGAGCTTCTGGTCGATGTCGGTGGTAAAGAGGAGATCTTTAGAAAGGAAGGGGATTGGAAGAGGGAGGGTAACATATCAAGAAAGTAAACGAAACTATTGAATCAGATTGTGTTCGATAAGAGCCAGTGTTTGCACCTTACTTGATTTCTATCGCACATATAGATACTTTCTTCAACTCTTTTTTCATTTTACTTGCTCCCAGGTGAATTTTGCAGTGGAGAGGTATATACTGCAGCCTGACTCAGTGGTTTTAAAATATTCCAGAAAAACAGATAAGAAATACTTTGTCAAAATACGTGCACTTGAAAATCCCAAGTGAACTTGGATCAATGCTAGTGCTTTCCTGGACCCTTCCCTTAAAGCACCACCACTATTTTCAGTAAAGGGATGGGGGAAGAAAGAAGAGGGAAATCAGGTGGTTTTAGATTACACTTGAGATGGAAAATAGATATGATCAGTTCAGAGAATCGGGGTAGATTTTGTCCGCATAAATTGTAGCTGCTCTATATACTTAACCTTGAAAGACTTCTGTCAAAGAAATACCATTTTGTTAGAGAAGTATCAAATCTCGTGCTCTGCAGTATCTCATTTTACTGGAATATTTTGCATTCCCAGGCAGCCAGCAGGCACCCTGAACACTATTATCTGCTACTTGTTCAGTTGAAAAGCAGTGCTCAGTTTGTTTATCCAAACAAATAAACGATATTTGAGGA
Source organism: Apaloderma vittatum (assembly GCF_000703405.1). Classification (NCBI taxonomy): domain Eukaryota; kingdom Metazoa; phylum Chordata; class Aves; order Trogoniformes; family Trogonidae; genus Apaloderma; species Apaloderma vittatum. The sequence goes on along the minus strand of NW_009722085.1, from coordinate 67,604 downwards.
GAATTCACATTAATTCTGAGCAAAAGTCCTCACTTGGAATTAATACACGGACTAACTGAAAAATTGTGTTTTCAGAACACCTCATAATTTAAATATATATACATATGTATTTTTAAAATATATACGTATGTATTTTAAAAGTCAGTCTTCCCTGCCTTATATTTTAACTTGCACCACAGTAACTTAATAGATGTGTAGGAATTACAGGCAACATGTACCATAGAGGTTGAGAAGGATTCCATCGAATTCAAAAAGGACGGATGCCTGTGAGTAGGAGCAGCCATCAAACTTCTTGCCAGCAGTGCTCCTCATCTTTGTGTTCTCTACATAAGATATTTGTAGCTTTTGGAAGGTCTGGTATGACACGGAAGTTGAGGTTTCATTATTTCAAAACATCAGTACTTTGTAGCATCATATGCACCTTGATGTTCTCCAAGCCACTTAATGTGCTGCTGTCTGTGCCCTCCATGGGTAAAAAGGGCTGGAGCATCCTATAGCCACAATTCCTGATTCGTGCTGTGTTATCCTGGGAGATAGATTCCCAGCAGCCTTCTCCTTGAAATATTTTGGTGTTTTATCTCTTTGCTCTCCATCACAAGAATTGCACTAATAACATTTTCTTCCACCTCCACATGGGATATTTACACACAGGCATGTAGAGAACACAAGATCCAGCTGTTCTATTCTCTAGTCTGACCTTTTCTTTATTCTGGATCCTGTTTGGTGGTGCAGGTGCTCCAGTTATTGGCAGAGTTAGCTACCTGGGGCACGTTCTTTTTAGCTGGCAGAGCAGTGCAGAGCTCCCTCGGCTGCCACAGAGCTCCCTGCCATGCCTGCCGAGATAACTCGGACCTTCCAGAGACTCCCAGTGTAGAGCAGAAGAATTTCCCTTTAATGTTTTCCCCTTTTTTTCTCGCTCTTTATGAAACTCTCAGAGCTATTAAGCTGCCTCTCTCTCTCTTTTTTTGCTGCATTCATAAAGGTCCTGTGATTAGAGTTTGAACCACAGTGCAAATTGTCTCAATTTGCTGCTGCAATTTTGGGTCTTTCTTTCACTTGACTACTTTTTCTCTCGTCCAGATGGTTGGATGGCTGATGTGGTTCCGTACGACCCTGTGTTCTTCTACAGCCACTGCTTTCTGAGAAAAAGCTCCCCTTTCTCACTCCTCTCTGGGTACACGTGGCATTCAGACTTGTTTAAGAAAAGCAAAACCAGCACTGGAGTGGGGATATTTCTAATGGAGCAAGGTCTTTGCATTTTGCTGCACTGATAGACGTCTTTCTTGAGGTGGACCAATTAACAGCAGAGTCCTTTCTTTCTCATCATATGAAATTCCGTCCGTGTGAATAAGCTGCGTGTTTCCTTCAAAGTTGTTGATGGTGGCGTGGTGTAAGGCCGTGCGTGCTACAAAAGCCTGTGGCATCCCACCTGGAACTGACCAAGAGCATTCTTCACTGACCTTTTTTTTTTTTGCGTTTTCCTGCTTCTCTCATCCCTGTTTCGTTTAGCATGGCTTGTACATCGATCTTCAGTCAGTGCACTGTGCAATACTAGGTCAAATGCTTTACAGCAGTTTAAACCATGTCATCATCTTTGCAAAAACAAGCACATAATCATATCAATGAACGAAATCAGGTTTGCTTGACATGACCTATTTTCCTCCAACTGCGCTGACAAAGATTCGGTTGCAGAACTTCCTTTTGCTTATAATTGTTTTATAGGTCTCAGGCTTTTTAACATGCTGCTTCAGTGGCTTTCTTCCTGAATCCAGGTTAAGCTCTTACATTCTTGATAGGGAGAGCAGCTCCGAGTGCAAATGCTGCAGGCGCAGTGCTGTAATACTGCTCCATAAAGTGGGGTAGGTGAGCTGGAAATCGCTCTTGGTTCAGTATCTTCTGCAGCCATCTCATAATAAGGAAAAGAAAGGAAGGGTAGTTAGAGGTATGAAAGATGCCCTGACATAAAAACAAAGCACGTGGAAGCCTCTGTGATTCTGCTTTAAGAAAGAAATACAAAGACATGGCCTTGGATTAATGCAGACTGGCGTTTAATATAGCTTCACCTAAATTTCTCTTGCTTGTTGGAATAGACTCATTAGCATGTTTTCTTGGTTGGATTTGAAATGCAAACCTATTATTATCATTACTATTTCCTAGTACCTTCCAGCCTGCTGAAATCAGTTCAGGCTTTCACGTTGTGCTCAGCAGCCAGTCAGGCTCTGAGCCTTCTGGTGTGGCAGTGACAGAACTTCCATCATGTATTGCCTTCTAAAATCTCCAGTTCCTAACATGTGAAGCAAAGGGGTGTCATTCAGGCAGACACAGCAGTGAATGTGGGAGTGGAAAAAAGGCTGGGAGACAGCTGAGGAGAGTAAAATGCTGAAGTTACAGGACAGGAGAGAGGAAGAGGTTCTTCAGTAAGATGCAGCCAAGAGGGTGAGATCACAGATTCTGTACGTGCAAAACCAGGCAAAGTCACCTTCTATAGAATCATTGCAAAATTCAGAGCTGGAGAAATAGCCATTAAAAATTATCAGGACCTGGGTTTAGCTGCTTTTTATTGCCTTTGTATTGTGTATATCTGCATCATACAAATCACTTGAAAGCCTTGCCTTATATTTTAAGGAAAGGTAAGTTACAGTTTTAATGAATTGGAGCCGGTAATACTGAGTTCCACTCTAGGTTCCAATTCAACCAACTGATCTTAAAACTAACATTTTAGGGGTTATTTCTTTGAAAACCACATGACTTTGGAAGTTCTCCTTTTTTTTTTTGAAATATTTTATGTAAGAATAGTTTTTACACTTAAAAGAAGTTGTAATTGTTATTTATCTGTAACTCATCACATGAATCTGAGCTTTCCCTTTTGATAAAATAGGACAAAGATAAGTGTATGATTGTAATAATAATGCTTTTAGACAAGTGCTTGGAAACTTAGTGTGACTGAGAACAAAATAGAGACCATTTGCTGCCAGCTTTTCATCTGTGCTCACACTGTTCCTCACTGTTTCTTACTGGCAATATAAATTTTTTAAAAGATAGTGAATACTAAGTATTTTAGTAGTCTATCATGGCTGTTGGAGGTAATCTAAACCAGCTAAAATGTGACTACCTGATGGCAGAACACCACAATGGATGTTGTTTGAGGATACATATTTAACAAGATTACGGTAGAGTTTTATTGGAAAGGTAAAGATAGAGGTATTGATGCAATTCTAAAATGAATTAACAGTAGAGAACTGTACATTTTTATACAGAGAGCAGCAAATGTATTTTTAGTACATTACTTAAATAATTTGTAATTCCATGCATTAAGGTTGATTATTATTTAAGAGTAGTTTTTGCTTTCCCTTTTGCCTTCTGGATCTTCTCTCTCACGTGATAATACAGTTCTTTCTCTTCTTGAATTTTTAAAAGCAGAACATGTAATAGTCACAAAGCCTTTCGCTACCGGTGGTGTGACAGTGTGTGGTTTGTGTTGATAATTAATAATAATCAGGCTAAGCACTTGGCTAGAATTTTCCATCATGACAATAGTATGAGATATTGTGCAGCCAGCTCTTATTCTCCTATGGCTGTAGCCAAGCTGCAGGTACAAATACAAGTGTCCCTTCCCTCCTATGACTGCAGCCCTCTACCGTCATCATACCCATGATGCTACTGTCTGCACCAACCCGTGACCCTGTGCTCTTCTTTGACCATCTTTGTGCTGTGCAGATTTCCTCACCTGGGCTTAGAAGTTCCTCGCTTCCATGTTTGTGCCCTAACCCTGCTAGATTTTTAGTATTGTTTTCATTATTCCTGTCTCAAATCTAAGCGGCTGAATTATGCTTCATTTTTAACTAGGGATTTTATATCTCTTTACAATCTCGCATGAGAAGTCTGGTGAACCTAGACAGGAAAAACTTCATGTTGTGTAACTCTGGACCTATATATGTCTCCTACTCCACCAGGCTATAGGATATAAATGGCAAAGGTCTACAGGTACCGCTGTCTAGTCCGTAGTATGAGGGCATGAGGGTGTAACTGCATTTCACAGATGAGGAAACCAAGGAGTTGGACAAATGAAGAGAGCTCCTGAAGGTGCTTCAGGATAAAGGAGTTAGCAGTAGACCAAAGGGGTTTTGCTGTTCATTTATCTCTTTTGTTCCTCTCATTACTGACTACTATCACATATTATTTCTAATATTTCTCTTTTAGTTGACATTTAAGTATCAGATGTTTGGTGTTTTTTCCTGTCCTCATCATATAAAGGAAGCTTCAGTGTGTGTTTCCTCCTGAAGGTGCTTCAGGATAAAGGAGTTAGCAGTAGACCAAAGGGGTTTTGCTGTTCATTTATCTCTTTTGTTCCTCTCATTACTGACTACTATCACATATTATTTCTAATGTTTCTCTTTTAGTTGACATTTAAGTATCAGATGTTTAGTTTTTTTCCTTTCCTCATCATATAAAGGAAGCTTCAGCGTGTGTTTCAGGGATGGTAGCTAGTTATTCTTGTAAGCGATAGAAGGGTTAAGTGCATCCTAGCACTTCCCAGTACACCCAAACCTCAGCAGGGACTGAAAGTTATGCCAAAAGGCGTACTTTCAATTTCCTTAACAGTCTTCCCGTAAAACAGCAAAACTCATTCACTTTCACCCTCTGAGATACAATCATAGTGCAATTTTGTAAATGAAAGTCTGCCAGTACCTCTTCATGTGTTAACCCTTTGACTTATTCCATTTTATAATGATGGATCAATACATTTACAAAAGCCTTTACCTAGGGTGAATGCCCTCCCAGGTCTAGAGCAGTTAGACTAATGGCCTTGCCTGCCACTTCCATTCTTTTCCTTTCTTTCCACATGCTTACATTGAAAATCCTGTTCTGTTATCAGCTGATTTTTTAAATTCATTTATAGTGATTCAGCACTTTACAAACCCCCGCAGAAGCCTAACACTGTGTCATACTGAGATATTAATGTTGAAGTGCAGAGTGGTAAGAAACAGTGAACTAGTGTGTTCATAGCAGTTGGCTCGAACTGGCTGTGAACATTTTGGAGGACGCATGGAAAAGATGCTTGAATTCTGGAAACCATGTAACCATTGCCACCTCAGAGTACCATTTGGACTATTTATATAGGGTAAAGATCCTCCCTTCTACTGTATCACAATGTCTCTTGATATTCTGCACTGCTTGGCTTAAGATGCTGGAGAGCCTGAATGTTACAGGGATGGCTGCTGAGTTAGGCAGCACCTGGAATTGTCCTGGAGAAGACCAACAGATGAGGAGCAGTAGAAGCAGCCCACCAGTTTCCTGGAGCAATGTCCTGATACTTTTCAGTTGCTCTAGATAAACTAAGAAGATGGTAAATTGTGCTTTATCTCTAAGGCTTCTGCAGTCTTCTGATTTTTCAGGGCCATAATCCTTGTCTCTTCCATTTGCTCTACATATATTGAAATTTTTTCAGTGGCTTTTATTGGATTTCATTCTGCCTAGAGTACAGAAGTTGCTCGTATCACAAGTGTAAATACCGTGAGCATTTCAAAGGGACTCTTTTCTATAGTTAGCCTTTATTTTACTTTATTGAAGATTTTTGTAGTGTTTTCTGAACTTGTATGGGAGTTAATCAGATGTGAGGCAGAAAACTTTTGATACTTATGGATGACCATGAATACCTGAGGGAAGCAGAAGTTGGCCTCACCTCACGTTCTGCAGAGATCCTGCAGCGGCATAAAGACCATCAAAACCAAACTGCAAAAAAAAAAAAGACAAAAATATTAGCCTGGCATTCAGCAGTTCAAGGACCACCTGTTTTTTGGAGACAAGATGTGAGAGGACACTGATTTCTTGGCCCCTTAGGCTAGGTGAAGAATGTGAAGAGGCAAAGTAGCAAGAATAGAGATGCCTGATTATGTTTTGCTTGCCCGTATCTGCTGAATGACTCTGCTACCTTGTCCATCTTCTTCCCTGATCAGATAGGGAGGCACTTGCCATACTCTCTTCCCTTGATGTTTGATTTACTTTCATGCAAATCTTCCTTTCTATTCCTGGATGTAAGAGCTGCTGCCATCCACATTGTGCTCTTGACTTTTTACAGTCATGCTGAGCACTAGTACTCTGTTGTTGCTCTTTGTGTCTTACGGATGATTTCTTTGCTCAATGGGCCACAGTTAAGAGTCGTATTTCTGTCTGGAGGTTTTCAGCAGTTACTGCACACAAAGGAGATGAAAGACAATTTTTTTTTCCTTCTTCCTGTTTGTTACGTGTTGACTTTCTAGATATAGAAACATCTTGGCAGAAAGTGCCCTGAGCAAACCTAGGCTTATGTGCTGTACAAGTTCCAGTTCAGACCTGCACACTTGAGTGCTGCTTCTCCTCTGAAGAGCTTGGTTACTTAACATCTACTTTTATCAAACAGCTTTTAAAAAATAAAAACAATCAAAAAACACTTTAAAAGCTTCAACCATGTGCTTAAAGACTTCTCTGCAGAGAGCTGGAAGTAAGCATGTGTTTTTACTTAAATGGGTGCTGAAATCTCAGCTGGATCCTAGCCATAATTCTGCAGTTTCCTATTGAGTTTTGGTAGGCTCTACCCATTGGGAAGAGGAGGAGATGTTTTTCAAAACAGGAAAATGAAATTGTAACCCCCCACACGCAATTGGCAGGCGAATAAAGGGAAAAGAGTAAAGTTGAAAATGCTCTTTACTGCAATTTAAATTGACTAGACTTCATTTTCTTGGCGGCAGCTCACTGTTGGGATACTTGATGCGTGTCTACCTCTGCACAGACACAATTTAGCTCTCTTCTGTATTACCTGATATGTTTCTGGACGTCTGTGTTAGATTGAGTGCTGCCTGCTGGCTTACTCCTTTCTCCTTCTACCTCCAGATAAACCATATTTGCTGTAATGATTGGAGTGAAATATTGACCCTGATGAAGACAGCTTGGGGTTCGATTCTAGCAGGCAGGTTTTTTATCTTGTGTGTCAAAAAGTGACTATGTGACCTGAAGCATCACCTACACCAACCAAGTGTGAAATCTGCTGTGCCGAGCCGCTAGTACATTATAATGAGGAAATAATTTCTCAGTGGTAGTAAAATATTCAGGCTATGGCACACCTGATTTTTTTAACATAGGATCAATACAGCAAGAAAGAGGATTTTCAGCCTTTCTTCTACACTGCTACCCACAGCCAACACCTTACAATTAGTACATGGAGGGTTTGAGGCTCTGCTGTGGCAAGAGCTGGGTCTTCATGAAAGAGCAGGATTCCTAAATGCTGATCTTTGCAGAGTTATAAAAAAGTCTGAGCAGTCCACTGAGAGCTGCCTTGGCTGACCTGTGTGTGTTACTTGGGGCAGCTTTTTCTGAATTTGCAGCCCTTAGAAGGGCAGTTTTATTTCCTCCCCCATCTTGGGTGGGTTTCTATAGATGTTTTGAAATCAGTACCACTGGAAGGATATTGTTTTCTTGAGGATTTCTCTGTAAATTGTTACATTTTTCATGTCTGTGATTCCAGGAGCAGGTAATCATTAACAAGTAGCAAAGCCTAAAAAGAGCATTCCACACTTCTAATTTTGCTGGGGGGCAAAAGCCTATGGGAGTTTCTTGGTCTGGACTGAGGAGCACATCTTATTGTTACCTTGGCATTGATGCTGTCGGCAACTCAGCAGATAAGTGCTGTAATTTAGCAATTTTACATGAATTTGCCTTTTGGATTAATCTTTGACATCTTGAATTTGGTACTTTATGGAAAAGATACACTGATAGCAAGCGAATTAGTTCTACTTTTGCACTGACTGCAGTTGAGAAAATAGACTCGTGCTTCTGAGAGGCCAGAAGAGGAATATTCTGGGAAGTAATTTGAACTTGTATTTTTTGGAGTGTAATATTGCTTGACATATCTGTTGTGACAGCTGAAGATATGCTGAAGCACAAAATAGAAAAGGAAAAGACAGTTGTTAGACCAACGACAAGATGAACCCATACTACTTCTGACAGCTGTTGGCAGCATGATATCACTGTCCTCAAGCTTTCTACTGATCTAGAGTATTAGAAACTTCAAGATCATGTTCACTATGCGTTTCTCAAGATCTTGTTAGAGGTAATGCTCTCTGACAGCAGCCAACTGTAATTGGCAATGGGGATTCTCCAGACACAAACAAACATACAAGACATCAGGGCTTTCTTGCTGATCCTTTCAGAAGGTGGTTGGTCA
>NW_009722085.1:0-59373 GCF_000703405.1 Apaloderma vittatum | reverse complement strand
TGCTGAAACCATTTCATCTTAAAGAGTGATAAGACTTTCTTGCTTCTAGACCATCAAAATAAAAAAGAACATATGAAGAAATGCAAATAAAATTAAGCTCCGTGAGATGCGGAAGGGCATTTTGGGGAAGCGGGGGTAGATTGGCCTTTGCTTTGTTGAGGTGTAGAGTCACAAGCCAAGCTGGCATGTTTAGAAAAGCTTTCGAGTAAAAAACTTTCTTTAAAACTCTGTAGATATCAGCAAACTGTCCAGTGGTGAAACCTCACTGAAAATTGATATTCCTGTGTCTTCCCCCTTGCAGACACTCTCCTGGCTATTTTTCTGCCACCTAGACTTTCCAGGTATTTTTACTGATGTTCTCCTACCTTTCCAGCTTTTAACCATCACAAAGCTGAGACAAGCCAAATAGTCTCTGGTCAGGTCTTGTTAAAGTTTAAAATACCTTTTTGGCAGTGCTCTCTGTAACTTGGCAGATTTGGGTCTCTGTAGCTGCAGTTACTTTGCTCTTTTAGTGACACTGTACTTTAAGCCACTCATCCATCAGAAAGGACAATAAAAATTTCCTCTTATGAAAGCAGATTTCTGGAATTCCAGTGCTGTAATGTTTTTCTTCTTTTTTATAAACTACGATTACTGTCTTGCATTGCGTTTGAAATTAAGCTTCATCTGTTTGCTGCCTGATTTTAATTAGAGGACCCAGTCTCTTTTGCATTCTATTTTTATTGTCGTATCTCTTTCAGCTGACATGAATCACCATAGCTCAGGAGGAGATAATGAGATTCTTCTGATTGGCACTAATATTTATGAAATATTGCTTCCTGTACACTTCCTAGGTGTGTCCAAAACATACTTATGAAACCAAGTATGTACATTCGTCAGCTGATGCACTCGAGAATAAAAATTTCAGTCAGATCAAGGTAGAGAAATGGACTGCTTCACTGAGGACCATATTCCAAGGAAAGCGCCCTCATAGCTCCTAATGCGGAAAAAAAAAACCAGTATCTTGGGCTGCGGACCAAAACTCCTCTCTCTTGGTGTGTTGTGATATGGGGAAGGTCATGCGAATCGCAACCCGTTGCACTTCCCGAAGCACAGCTGGAATAGTCATCCTCTCTGGAGACAGTCAAGGGGAAATCCTGGACCAAGCAGTTTGATCTCAAAGGGCAGCGTTAAGTAGGGAGATTTCATTTGTGGCATCTAAAAATGTTAGGGCTATGGCTGTCCTAAAATCTTCTGTCTTACCTGAAAGTCGTGGCAGGGTATGTGCAATTTATTACTGAAACAAAAAGTCTGACTCCCATGTGGAAAACTAGACCAAAACATGAATGTAGTGAAGGTGTTTTATTATGCAAAAAACACTTCCCAAAAAATAGTCAGGAGGTAAGGAAGAAAATCATTCAAAGCAGTAGGAGGATGTCCCAAAGCATTGCCGACATCTGGAAAATACCTACAAACGTTAAGCAAGAATTCTACCTACTTCTCTGATGGTTGTTGCTCTGATTTTCCTAGGTGTTCATTTCTTTTGTTCCTTTAATATTTCATTAGTTAACTGTCTGAGATGCTGGACTAACATCCCAGGGATTGATGAGCTTTGCGTGCAGAACATGTGAGCTGGTTTTAGTGCACCCGTCTATAGGCGCCCACTTCATCTACCTCAGTCGGACTCTGCCTCTGTTCTCCTAATAGTGAGAGAATAGTGGGGAATTTATACATTTATACGGTATCTCCTTCCTGATAACAAAACAGACAGTTGGCAGAATTGAGGGGGGAAAGGGGAATGTGGCGAGATGGAGTATATTGGACTATGATAGCACCGTCTCCTCTCAGACCAACTCATTTTTTGCAATCTGTACATCAGCCATCGGTTGCTAAAAACCTTTCCATTATTTTGGACAAGGACATAATTAAAACCAGAAGTCTGGAGGGGAAAGACTCAATATCCCATTACACATTGCCCAAAAAAATTGTTGAATTCCCTGCTATTTTGTTAGTAACTGTGATTGTGTCTTCTGTTCCCTCACCTAACTGAGCCAGGTTGGGGCTTTTTTTTGTTCAGATTTATCTAGATCTCCCTGACAACCTGGCATCTCTCCTGTAACGTGTGCTTTCTCTTTAACCTTTGTCGACTACGCTGTTGTAGGCTTGTCTGGCTTTGAGTAGGAGACACACGAGTGGTAGAAAGTCTCCATGCACCATCAGCATGTGCTGCGTTGTTCGGGCAGCTGGCATGGGGCTGATAACACTTTATCTCAGGCTTTTTGCTGTGGAAGGGTTGTAGCTCATTCCTAGGGTGCAGCACAGTGTAACATCGCTCATCGAGTAAAACAGCCTCATGATTTCCCTGTTAGTATTGACCTAATAGCAGAACCCAGCTTAAAAAATAAACACCCTTTATTTTAGGTGAGACAATCAACAATAAAATTTCGTATGTGTTTTTTAGACACAAATAAATGTAATGAAAATTCAGGGACGTGCAAGAAAGCAAACAGATTTTTTGTGTGTGTTTGCAATGCAGTAGACAATTATACATTGATCACCTGAAGTCTTTTGTAGTGTCTCAACATCCCTCTCTTTCAGAGGGACTTAGTGTGGCGGTTTTGTTGTTTAGTTCTCTGTTTTTAAAAACAGTCTCTTGCCCTGTCCAATACTATCCAAAGCTAAACCATGGAGGAATGTGCCCTGACTTAAGCGTAACTCAAATGAAATGAAGAAAATTCTGAGCCCTTCAGAAATAACCAGAAGAAAAAAAAAGTCTTATTCTTTTATGGCATTAACCTTTCTTTTGCTCTCACAGATGTGAAGGTTGCAAAATTTTCCTTTTGGATATTGACTGGCACTAACGTGTGTCTTCACTTTCTCCGGATTTACGTTTCTCTTCTCTGTGCTCTCCTGAGTGGAGGTTTTGGTGCTGACAGCACAGCCCGATCCAAGGCACTGCCTTCTCCTCCTCTTGTCAGAAGAAGGAAAATTTAAAGGATAGGATAATATAGTCTCATCCTTTCCATGCTCTAGTCTAGGCTTAAATCTATTGGCAAAACTTTTCCCTTTATGGATTGCTCGGGGATGAGTGCTGTTTCTCTGACTGATCCATGCAGGCAGGGGAATATTTCTACATCACTGCCCAAACTTTCTAAAACATGCTTAAATAATTTACATAAAATCCAAATCTGCATGTGAAATATTCTCATGAGTCAAGAGTTTATTCACTGTGAATTCATCCTGTGAGTGGGAGGAAACCGTAACTGTCTCTGATAAAATGGCCTTTATGAAATATAGATCTATTTCCTAATATTTATGTCAGATTCTACTCATTATATTTTCTTCCTCTTTCTTATCTCAGTCTGAAACTACTTCACCAAGCCCTTACTAACACTGCTTCACATGGATGTTAATACTAAATCATTGGAGCTTCTTCTGTGTCAATGTCATTAAACAGTCTCTGATTTACCAGAATGTAGATTATAACAGAAGCATTAAAAAGGCATGTATCTGTAATTGCTTTTTAATGCCACTGCTATTTATGGGTAATTTTAGTTTCAAAGTAACCTGGAAAGTCATGTAAAAACATAAAGCGTCTGATGATAAAGGTGTGTCAGGGAAAATTCATCATACTTGATGTTATTGAATTGAAGGACTGTTAAGGATCCTAGAATGAAGCGAGTTTCTAGGTGCAATGTATTATAGTCACACAAGTCGGAGTCAGTGTGGTACTAACCATGGCAAACTCAGACACAGTAGAAAAAATATCATATTATCTGAACAGTATTAACAATTAGCATAGCCGTTCCAGGTATAACAGACATAGCCGAATCCATGAATAGTAGAAAACAATTTAAACTGGTAGTAATCCAGTGCCTTGTGGAAGTGCCTGTCCTACATTTATACAGCAATCCAGCTTTTCATACGTGAGTGACGCAGTTCCTGACGCAGAGGAAGCCAAGTCAGCTCAGAAGTCTCCTAGTGGGTTTCATATCACAAACCTGCTTTCAATATATCACTTAAATCTTAGCTCAGCAAGGCTAGCTCTCCGGAATCCTGTTGAACTCTTTCTCAAAAGATTTCTTTTTTCACTCTTATAAGTTAGCAACACCCACAAAAAAGTAAAGGAAAATGCTGGCAAGGCTTTTCAACTCATGTCTGCAGTAGTAGCATACAAATACTTTATCTGAGAATAATTCTGTGCAGCGTAAGACGATGGGGCATCACATGCATATAGTTCATATGGGAACAATTAATATAAGCATGATAAACATTTTCCAGAGGGATTTTATGTGTCCAATTTGACCAAGTGCCTTAGAGATGGCTGATTTTCAGAGGACGGTTACCGAAGCGACTGAAGGTGTGTATCTGAAATAGGCACTCACTTTCAAGACTATTTTATGTAAATGCAAATGCATGTAGTGCTCCAAAGTGTGTGTGGGTATGCACAAATAATTTCTGCATGTTTGACTCATGCCTGCTGTGAATAGTTTGTATATAATCCTGTGGAACTTTATTTTCTGGCAGATGAGTCTGTATTAATTCCTGAAACCCTGAGCAACAACAGAATTACTTTGCAGTGTGAAGAGGGGAAACATTACAATAAAAATGAAGCATACTTTTAATTATCTGTAGTTGTTCGGATGAAATCTATAATGAGCTTGATAAATGCTGATGCTCTAGGCATCAATTTTTCAAATGACAGTAGAACCAAAAATATCTGGAAAGGCATTGTTAGCTTAGACTGCACAATATTTTTGAGGTCTTGGTTAGTAGGAATAATTAAAATGACTTATGTAAGATAAGTGTCCTATCTCTGTCAGCAACTAAATCTTAAATGTTATTATAAACTAATTACTTCCTTGAATTGAAAAGAAAATTATAATTTTTGTGTCTTAACTGCTAAAAGACAATGTCTGATCCTTCTCTTGCCCAGGCTCCTTACCAGCACATCTCCAGTGACTTCAGTGCAGTGAGATACTCTCCAAGTGGGTGAGAAGCAAGTTTGGACCCTTGGGCCAACAAAAAACCTTACTGTAGTAAGAAGTCAGAGTCTCTTTCTGACATTAATCAACTCCTAAAGAAGTAAAAGCAGAAGCAGCTGACGCCCTGGGGGTTTTTTTGTGTCTCTGACCTCAGGCTTGCCACTGGAGCGGGGAGGAAGGCTCCTCGTGCCCCAGCCCCACTGCCTGCCCACCCTTCCCATGTCCATCCGCCACGCTCATGGTCTGCAAGGAGCCACCTCACCTGGCTAGAGCTCACCACACGCCTGCTCTGATGTTTTCCTGTGGTCATTTCCTGTTGAATTGATGTGCTTAATTGGTTCATAAAGGGTTCTGGCAGGCGGTGGGGTCAAGGAATTAGAGAAATCTAAAATCCTAGTTTACCCGTACGCCAGCGTCTTGACGTCACATGCCATTCTCCCTTTCTTGCTTGAAAAAAACATGAACATGGAGCTTGAGCTGAACAAACAGGGCTCCGATGATCTGTATTATCCTCATTAGAGGTCCCACTGAAGTCTCGTCTTGTGGAGCTGGTCGCTTGGTGTTCTGGCAGCTGCCAGCCTCCTAGAACGCGTGGTGGTACCCTGGGATTTGAGGTTTGTTTAAGAGGAGCAACAATGTGGGTGTGTGGGGTTTTTGTGTTGTGCTTACTAAGAAAAAAGTATCTCTTGATTAACAGCGTAATAATGAACATGTAAGAGGTGATGAAAGGCAGGCTATGGAGCAGTAATGCAGGGAAAAGGAGAAGGAATGGAAAGATGATGAAGAATGGCTAAGGTGAAATGCAGGGAATGTAGGAAAGTAATTAATGGGTACAAAAGAGGAAATAAAGGAGGAATATTTCGACCTCCATCAGATACCTCCACACTCTAAACTCACTCATTGCTTGGTGCCTCAGGCCCATGTTTTGCTCTGCAAACACCTGGATCACCCCATCCCAATTTCAAGTCATACGTTGAAGCAGAATTAGTTGGAAATGAGCCATCACTCTCTGAGAGTATAGCCTTACTTGAAAAATCACCTCAGCCTTTCCCAAATCACCTGAAAGGCTGTGTGCTGAGAGCTGGTGCAGCATTTGGGATGCTCTCCCCTCTAGCAGGGACTGAGACAGATGGTATGGGGCAGGAGCATCTCACTGTCTTCGAGCTTGAACAGTGGAGGATGTGTTCCTTTCAGAAGGGCTTTAGAAAATGTGCAGTGACACCTTTGTGCAAGAAACGACGTTGTTAGCAAAGTGAGAGAGCGATTGTGGATGTGAACACCCTTGTGAGCTCTTGTTTAGTCTCAGAGCCTCCACTCCACATTTGTCTCTGGCTCATAAAGGGTTTGGAGGCAGAGCAGGAGCAGTAGTTTGGGGAAATATAACATGTTTGTCCTCTTCATGAATTCTTTCCTTAGTATTGACCGCTGCTGGAGACAGAATGGAGGACTAGGTGGACCTTTCGTCTGACCTGCAGCCAATCTTATGGCTTTTGCACCTAAATGTGCACACGTGCCAGATGTGTAGGCTTGAGGCTTAAATAGATATTGCACAAAAATATTCTTACACATCTCTGCCCTCTTCATCCAGCATTTTGAAAGGTTAGGGAGAGAGATGGTGCGGTGTAGGGCAAAAAGAAAGTGTATCCGTGAAAGTCAATGGTGTTCTGCAGCTGAAATATGAGTACAGCCTGCTTAGAGCAAATGGCTCATTCATGCGGCAAGGAAAGAATTGTGGGTTTAGTAAAACAAAAATACTATTCTGTGTTTCAACAAACTGGCAGAAATGGTAAGACAGCTTCATTTAAGTCAGAAATGCAAATGCAAACCTGCGGGCACACACTCAAAAGAAAGATATGGAGAGGATGTGATTGTCAATTAGTCTAAGAATAAAACTAGTCTCAGTGACTTTTCATTAAGAGCTTGGATTTCTAAAAGTATTGCAGATGCTTGCATATAACCTTTCATAATCCCACAGCACTATTTACATTTTGTTAGTTTTACTGTAATAAGTTCTGATTTTTCATTGGAATTGCTTAAATTTCTATGTGTATAAATTTTCCATCTTACAACTAGTTTTCCTGCATGTTTTAAATAGAATTCTGTACTAGTCTGAAAACGTTCAGATGAAAGTACATTTAGACAATTTGCACAATGACGTCTGCTCAGAAGCATAATTTTACTCAGCTACAAATGACATATTTAATTGAATGAAACATTTCAAATAGAATTTGACAACTTTCCAGCCCAGTATCTCCAAATTTACTATTTAATGAAAATATGCTGTCCTAGAAATGTTGCAGGGACTACGAGGAATTTGTTTTATGAAAGGCAGTACTGTGATGTTAGAAAATAATGCATTATGTCTGCCACTTGTGATATATGTACTTTTTAGCTTTTGAAACATCTCAATGTTTTCTAGTGAAGCTTTGGGGCCATGATTTTACAGTAGTGTCTGCATTGCCTACAGCTGTGGCTCTAATGCTGTATTCTGCGTGCAAGATCAGAATGCTAAAAAGTCCACTAGATTATCTTTTTTAAGAGTTTTAGTGGACGTATAATAGCAGGAAGCATGCATATTATATTTTACTGTCATCTGAGGAGCAGATCCATGGAAGGGGAGCCAGAGGTTTCAGAGCCGCGTTAGTCTCTAGTGGAGCCAAAGCCAATTCCAAATATCGAGTTGCTCACCTTTCATAGAATCATGGAATGATTTGCCCAGGTTCATCCTACAGCATAACAGGACGCGTTAATTTTGATCTTTGCCATAGATACTTCAGAGGTGTAGTAGTTCAGGCACGATTTCCAGCGTAATGCTTTAACTTTTGGCACGCAGCCACTTCCATTATTCTGAGTTAAAAGTGCTTCACGTGGCTCACACAGTCTACAGCAGCCAGTCTACATAGTTTGCCTAAATGTACAGAACTGTGTTTTTTCCATCAAAAATCATCTAGCCAATAAGCTCTGTCACCTCTCCGTAGCTGACAACAATTTGTGGCTGGTGTTGCTCTGGAGTCTTTACTGAAGGTGTTTGCTTCTCATGGCACACTGCCCAGCTGAACAGAGAGCATGAGTTCTGTTCCTCAGCTACACAGGGAAGCTCAAGGAGGTAATATAAAATATCCCTCCCAAGGAGCTCTCCTAGGACAATTCTGTGAGAGAGATGCTGAAAACTGTCAAACGCTGCTCTGCCATATTGGAGTTGGATGGTGAAAAGCGAAGCCAGAACATCTTTGAGGTTAACAGGGGCAGGATGCTGGGAAACCAGCCCCGACTTTGGCTTTTGGTATATGTGAGATGGAGCAGTTTTAATCAAAGCTCACAGAAGCCAGTGATGTTATTCCCTCTACTGCCGGAGAAGTTTTCCTGTGTCTCCAAGCTCCCTTGTGACGACAGAGAGAACCTTGCTAGTATTTCTCTCTCACTCCCCCCATCCCCACATACGTACATACAAAGGTCATGTGGGTTGCTGCTTACCTCAGTGACCATCTGAGGTGCAGGGAACTTAACGCTATCTCGTTAGGACTACTCTGAGGGGTTTGGCCAAGCTGAAGCCATTGTAGGGAGAGAACTTGTTTTCACCCATCTGTTTGTTGGAAAACATGTTGTTTATCTTCTTCCAAGGGAGAACATGTTTACACCTCCACACTGATTAGCAGTAGTCTCTTTGTTAATGCTTTGGAATTAGAATGATGTAATAAATGCTACAGCTTTGGCAAGTGGATGTTTGCCATAAACATCACAGTGCGCGATGGAAGCCGGGTGTGCATCGAGAGCCTGGAACAGCACGGGAGGCCGCTGACGTGCTTCATTTCATTTCAATCTTTTTCTATTGAAGTTTGGGGAGGTGAGGTTTATGGCTTGTTTTCCAAGCTGTCAGGAACAAAGAAAGCTCTCAATCACTCAGGGATTGCCAGCCAGGGAGATGGTTTTCTCCCTTAGTTGCTCAGATTTGTTTCCTTAGAGTGTTCTTTCCTTTTCTATACTCATGCAGTGACTAGTTGTGAAGACAGGATGCTCGTAGGCTTCAAATGCTGTCCTTGCCCCTTCTGCCTGCTCATCCCCAGCACACCAAAGAGCTGCTATCAGTGAGAGTACCTGGGTCTCAACAAACTGTCCAGAGATAACTCAGAGCGTGGGTCTCGCTTTTGACATTCAGTATGTGTTTAAGTTTGCTCTCTTTGTGCCAGATACTGTTCCACTCATGCAAGGAGATGGGAGTAGGATTTTAACTTGGGCTGCAGTAGACATAGGATTATATGAATTTCTGCATCCAAAGAACCGTGTGGAAGCACAGAGAGATGTTTTTCAAGTGTAGCATATGATCTACTCAAATCTACAGCTCGTGTGAAACAGGCCAGAGGCTACTACCATCGAGTTAATATTGAAACTTTGGATGCTTGGTTGATTTCCTAGCTATTACAGTTTTATTTTGCTCTCCTCTTTTCCTCAGAATTGTTGTGCTAATTAAGCTCTGTGAATTTCAATCTCTCAGGTTCTTCATTTATGACATTGCGGTCCCTCTATGGCAGCACGCTGGAGTGTGGCAGATAGGATATTGTGAAGTGGAGACATTCAGTGGGAAAATGTCCAAAAGCATTTCAAATCACTTAAGATAATTAAACAAGGGGAAAAACGCGACATGCTTAAAGAATATGCGGTGGTTTTGCGAATAGGGTGATGTTAGGTGCCCGTGCATGGGAAACTCATTACCCATGCTTCACTCATTTGTTATGCTGTAACGAGAAAGAAGAATTGAAAAAGGCCCCTGTGAGTATCGTCTTGGTGAACGTCAGGAGGTACTTGCCCTGAGACCACCACTGCAGAAGCAGCAGTCTTAACAGACCTGTTTTTTCTGCTGAATACACCTGCGAAGAAGTACAACAATTGAAAAAATAACAGCTAATTCCAGTTTAAAGGTCAAAATTTAGATGCTTAGGAATTAATGCAGCGTGCTGGTGTCGGCAGGCAGAGGTTTAGATGACACTTTTATAAGTGCCTACATGCCATCCTGCTGTACTCTTCCCACCTCCCCCATCTCTGGCAAGGTTTAAAACGCGTAGCCGGAGGGCTTTTAGTAAGCATTCGTGTAGCAGAGTGAGGCAGGGCTTGGATAGGGGAGAAAACAGGCACGTTGGGATTCAGAAGGAGGAAAAAGAGTATCAAGTGCAAGTAAAGGTCAGGTGTCTGTCTGAGCTTCAGGCAGCGTGTCTGAGGAGAAGGGAAGCACCTCAGTTGGGGTTGGAGTCAGCTTGGCACCACCGGAGGCACCACCAGTGGCTGTGCAGCCATTCAGAGAGACCTGGACAGGCTGGAGAGCTGGGCAGGGAGAAATCTTATGGAGTTCAACAAGGGCAAGTGTAGAGTTTTGCACCTGGGAAAGAATAACCCCATGTGCCAGCACAGGTTGGGGACTGACCTGTTGGAGAGCAGCGCAGGGGAAAGGGACCAGGGGGTGCTGGTGGGCAGCAGGATGGCCATGAGCCAGCAGTGCCCTCGTGGCCAAGAAGGCCAATGGCTTCCTGGGGTGTGTTAGAAGGGGAGTAGATAGTAGGTCGAGAGAGGTTCTCCTGCCCCTCTGCTCTGCCCTGGTGAGGCCACATCTGGAATCTTGTGTCCAGTTCTGGGCCCCTCAGCTCAGGAGAGACAGGGAACTGCTGGAGAGAGCCCAGCGCAGCCCCAGGGATGATGGAGGGATGGAACATCTCCCTGGGGAGGAAAGGCTGAAGGAGCCGGGGCTCTGAAGCTGGAGAAGAGGAGCCTGAGGGGCGACCTCAGTCATGTGTATAAATATGTCAAGGAGGAGTGTCAGGAGGACAGAGCCGGGCTCTTCTCAGTGATATCCAGTGACAAGACAAGGGGCAATGGGTACAAACTGGAGCACAAGAGGTTACACAAAAATATTAGAAAAAAATCTTTTCCCTGTGCGGGTGCCAGAGCCCTGGCCCAGGCTGCCCAGAGAGGGTGTGGAGTCTCCTTCTCTGGAGACTTTCAAACCTGCCTGGACACGTTCCTGTGTGACCTGCTCTGGGTGATCCTGCTCTGGCAGGGAGGTGGACTGGATGATCTCTAGAGGTCCCTTCCAACCCCCAGCATTCTGTGATGCTCAGGGCTCCCACTGAGTAAGCAGAGCAGCTGACTGCTGTCATTTCAGAAGCCTTAGGAATATTTAATGTTCTGCCCGAAATGTCAGTTCCTTAAAGCAGTGTAGCTATACTAAGGTGTTAGCAAAACCAAAAGTTTTGCTAAGAGCATGGAAAGTGTGTGTTCCTCTGCACAGCTCAGTAGGTTCACAGCACCTTCTCTATGTCATTAAACACAACCCTGGGAAATCTCCTGACCAGAGTGCGTTGCTGTGATGTTGGCCCCCAGAACAGAGATGTGTGTGCGTGACCGTATTTGAAACAAGATTTGAGGTGAAGATTAGGGGCTGCATTCCAAACCGTTCCACAGGATGAGTTTCAGAAACAAAAATCAGATCATACCTCTCAGCACTGTGAGTCTTGCAGCGCCTGTGCAGATTCGTTCCTCAGCGTGTCCGACCTCAGAATCAAATAAGTGGCAGAGCTCTAGCTCAGATTTGACGCTGCTTTACACCTCCATGTGATTCAAATGAAAACACAGTCTTGTTTTCAGAAAGTGCTCATGGTGTTTCTATTTCAGGCATGGAATTTCAGCCAAGTGTCCAGCTCCTGCTTCACTTTACCCTATCTGAAAGTCCTAATTAATGCTCGATGGTGTTGTAAAAATTTGAGTCTCTTCTACTGGCCCTGATTCCCTGATGAAGCAAAGGTCAGATTTAATGCTCCATATCATTCATGCCAGAGCCATGCATAATCCTTCTGAGATGGGTAATAGTGAGCCACAAACCACACAGGCATTGAAGAGACGTGCACCAGACGTCATATTCCTTGACTTTAGAGCGGTGCTGTTGAGTCTGGCTTGCTGGGTGTCACTTCAGTCTCACAGAGCAGCTTTGAGAGGCTTGTAGATCCGTTTTGATGGATAACGATGCTGGTGTCTTCTCCCTTCTATCTGTATTGCAGGGGGATGACCTGGAACAGGGAGAGCAACCAAAGAAGTTTCATCCTAAAAGACAGATCATAAAACAAACCTGTCTGCTGTTAGAAAGATTTGCTCCTTAGGCTTTTGTCTACCGGTTTCTGCTATATCACCAAGGGACACCCTGATGTCAGCTCCTACTGCGATGATGCTTAGATTTTCCCGAGTAGCACTAACACGAAAAGCACACAGTTCTTGTCATTTTTTGATAGCCTGATATTCTATACTTGGCACGTGGATGGCTAAGGGACAATTCGATGATAATCTGCACCTTTCTGAATGATGTATGTCCCAAGAAGGAAAAGCAAATGTTTCAGCCAGTGAAAGAAATGTAACTAGGAAAAACTAGAAAAGGCTGAATATCAGGAAATGCATCGAGGCAGTAACATCTGTCGGAATGCCAAGTAATGTCCCTTTGAAAGTGGTGGGATCAGCATTGCTTCTGACATCTGAGACTCAATGAGACACAACCTAATTTGATCTATAACATACTTGGCTTCCAGGGAGGCCGTCTGTATGACCCACTAGATTTTTTTTTCCATCTCTAACTTCTGCAACTCTCTCTTTCTGACTCTCCCTAGGTGATGAAATATCATTATAACCTTTGGAAATAATATATTGGTGCCTGGAGAGCAGAGACTGATTTTCTCATTTGCAAGTGAGAGGCAGTGCGTTAAATTACCATTCTTGCCATTAAATGGATTGGGTAAAAAATTTGATGTGTTTAAAACAGGACAATTTCCCCCTCCTCAAACAAATCACCTAAGACTTCATGTTGTGGGGGGCTGGGAAGGTAAAAGAAGTTTAAATAGCATTCATCGTAGTCCCTGAGGCTTAGGTTAGTGGAAGCTACTTGACTCCTGAAAATGTTTCAGCAAATCTGACAGGTAGGCTTGCTACTGATCTACAGAGTATGAGGAAGCCTGTGCTGTGTCTGCCATAGATCAGGAGGGATAAAACCTGTCCTTCTGGGCCATCAAAGCATCTACTTGTTAATTTGGCTCTGGGAAATGTGAAAAAACTCACGGTGCTGACAAACACAGTGACTAAGTGCGTAAGTAATTTAACTTAAGAATTGCAGCTTTGCATCTTTGGAGGATAAATTAGAAAGTTGTGGTGTTGCTTTAACTGATTTCTTTTAATCGTATCCAGCAGCTGATGCAGTTCTCGATAACATTTGTTTCTGCCTCTTCGTGCAGTGCAAAAAATTGATAATCATCTGGTACTGCTGAGCATTGTGTCTGACAATATCTGAAACTCCAGACATGGTGATGAATTGCACTGTGATATATTAATGTTATTTTGATCCCTACTCTTTCAGAATTATATTGATCCAATTAGGTTAAGTAGCTTGATATCTAAATTAATTACTTTCCTCTGTTCGTTTTCTTTACACTGGGTCAAGAACAGGAATGTAAATTAACCTATTACATTGCATATCTTTGGAGGGCAGGGGGTAATTAAATTACCTAATAGATACATATGTTGAATTCATTGTTTGGTGTGTTAGACATTATTGCCATCATTGGGAAGTGAAGTGGTGCCCACTTAGATGAGGAATTTGAGTGCTTGTTACACTTAGTTTTCGTAACCATTCATGAAATGCCTTTACATGACTTGCTGTCCCTGGATACTAATGCTGCGTGCTTAGAGGGCTACACAGCTTTTAAGATATTAGACAGTTTGAAAGTGGGGATAACAGCTTCTTTCTCTGCCAGAAGCTGTTGGACTCCCTGGTAACATGTCTTGTAGAGGTCCCCAGCCTCGACAGGGTGGAGAAAACCTTTCCTCTGCTTGCTCTCAGTCCAGCACTAGCTCCGTACGTGGCAGGAAAGCAGATGTCCCAGCAATGATGTCTTAGTTATTGAACTGCAGGAGTGTTAACGCATGCTTTTTCTCAAAGCGGGCCTTCAGTGGCATGCAAAATTTCCATGTTTCGGAGTCCTACTTTGGCTCCTACATTGGTGCATGCTTTTTGTCTTGTTAGGTTAGCCCAATACTGGGATTCCATCGTCTTGGCACTCTGACCAGTCTTTTACTACTCACACTGGGAATTCTTATTGTCAGCCAGTATTTACAACCGGGTAGATAGCAAACTTCTGTCCTGGTAGGGAGATTGATGACAGTAATTTGTTTACCTGATACATTTCCTCACTTTAGTAAGTAGAACTGTCCATGGAAGAATTAAATGAAGCACTGATGTAAGGGGATGAGATCCAGTGGCTGGAAGCTGAGAGTTGGCACAATCTGGATACAAAGTGCAGTGGTTTTACATTGAGCTTAATTAACTGTTAAAAAACTTAGCAGGCTCATGATAGCTGCTTCATCATGGGAGGTCTAGACAAGGGCTTTATACAGTAAGGCAATGGATTTGGTTCCATCGCGGTCGTTATACTAGAAGATTAATTCAAGTCAAACGATCTATGCAAGGCAACAGGTCAGATCACTGATTGCAGTACTCCCTTCAGGTGCTAAAACCTGTGAATCTATGAAATGTTTTCTAAACCTGTGCCTGAGGGTAGAATGAACAGAAGCAGAAAGGTCATCTTTATCATCACTGCTGTCAAACACTTTGGAAATAGCAGAGCACAAAGCCGAGTATATTGCTCAATCACTTTGCCCTTACACTATGTCTGTTACTCTATTCCTTTCCTATATTTTGTCCCATTAAATAAAAATAGCTTCAGTGTCCTATATGAAATCCAACTTCCAAAAAATGCTCAGCAGCGCTCTGTTGGCTTTGACAATGATGGGATCTTACCTTTTGCCTTTGCAAAGGTAGCTAATGCCTGCTAAGCACAGGACTTAGCAGTGCTGTTATATAAAAAATTATTATAATTAAGAAAGCAGCTCCTCTTTGTGATAAGGAGACAGTAGGAAACATGGAGACGGCACACTTTGTTCCAGGCAGACCTCCCCCAAAGTCTGCAGGCACAAGAGGTGACACAAAGCTTAGTATCAGGCAGCCTCCAAAAGGGGTTTGAGGTGTCCCTACACTAGATACTTGGTTGGGCAACCAAGTTCTGCTCTAGGTGTGGTGGTTGGCTGAGATGCAGAGCAGCTCCTGTACAACCCACCAAACACTGCAGTATTTCAATAAACAGTATTGGTCAGTATGTGAATATTTCCAACAAGCTAAAAAAATGTAAAGTGAGAACCTCTCTCAACACTCATTGTGTTGGAGCTTTTCCATTTCCTTCTCATTTTATTTTTCCTCTTCTACCTTGAGCTAGAGGCTTTCAAAGATGGATTTTCTCTCTAATAAGTATTTATACAGTCCCTAGCACAACTGGATCCTGAATGTGACTGAGCCATTGTGTATTAATTAGAGGCAAATAAAGCAGTAATGAAAATTAAATGTTCATGTTCTAGTTTTAATGTTTATATAAAGTGCAAGAAAGATGTTCTAAGATTGTGTACGAGTTCACACCAACATATATCCAATAGTGCACAGCATCAACCAGCTTTAAATACAAATAAATGCCTGGTTTGTTCAAATGGGCAACCCAAGGAAGAAACGTGTCATTGAAGTGGAACCGAAAAACATTGTGAAACACTGCACCAGAGATTATCAATAGTCCCAACTCTCCAGTTTTGTGAAGGTAATAGTGGCATTTATCTTGTATTTCTTCTGTATTGTGCCTTTGCATTTCAGCAAAGTGTTTGTCAGAACTCTAGCACATTTATGTTGAGGGACACAGCTTAATACCTATGTAAAGAGTAAATATGAATATATATTCTTCCTTCTGGCCTTGTAAGAAATGCTCTTTAGATAAGGAGTTGAAAAACACAACAATAGCAAGGCTTCTTTTTTTTTTTTCTTTTTTTTCCCCCTTTTTTTAAAGGGAATAGCTTTCCCTATTCTCTGAGTTCACTACAAAAAGAAAACTTTTCACATTTGTCATGCACATGCCCTTCTGGAGATTTTTAGGAAATGGCAACAGCAAATCAAGACGTGTTATATCATTGCCAAAGGCAGGAGGGGAAGTTTGGAGAGAATGACAATAAAATGTCTCGTGGTAGACATGGTTTTCCGCCGTCTCCTGATACAATATTTCAAGTTGTTTGATTTCCATTCATGAATATCCCTTTCAGATGACCAGAATAAATCCAGTACTCCAACCTCTGTAGTATTCTTATGGTGTTTTTCCTGGAGTGGTGATGGAAGACGTTTGTTTCATTTACCGAGAGCAAAACGAGTCTTTGGGTGGTCACTTGAGGATGAGTACAACACATTATACAGCAAAATAAGCAACATTTTCCATTTCGACAAGCCACTATTAATATTCCAAATGTCTAGACTTCAGATTTAATGTAAAGTGTGTTGAAAATTACATGGGAGATCCAGTACTGAAGTTCACCAGCTTGCAGCCCTCATTTGGAAGAGAAGGCAAGCTGGAAACTTGTAGTCTTTTCACAATTAACGACGGAAGTGTTCACGTACTGCAGCTTCAGTATTTGCACTTCCGTTGCTTCTTATTTCGCACTCAGCTCTGGTAGTTATCATATTGTTAGTACTTGGCTTTGATCGCCGTCTCAATTGGAACCACTAAAGGACAAAGTCAGGATGATGTGGCCTTACGATTACGTGTGCTGTCTTTTTCTTTTTTTTTTCCAGGGGCCTGTTAGCCAGCAGCTTCACAGAAACGCATTATCTCAAGGACGGCACTGACGTGGTTCTCACACGCAATTACACGGTAAAGTTGATGTTCCGTGGGTAGGCGATGCTTCATCATTAAAGCCCAAAGGTCTCTCTGCCGGGATCTGAGCCGTGGGATGAAACAGCTCCACGTGTGATCTTTTTTTATTGTTGCCTTCAGTACATTTTTGACTGCTGTGATCCTACGCAGGATTTTTTTAGAGAGAGACTTTAAAGGCAGGCTGTGGGGTTTTAACCAGGTGACTTTTAAAATCTGCAAGACTTATTCAACGTCTTTGAAATATACCCATTAAAATTTTATAATAAATGCAGCCATTGTTGATCAGTTATGGAGGAAAGTCCCGCTTCAGTTAAGAGAAAAGTTGTGAATATTTGATTTCTATAGCGCAGAAGCTCACATCAGAGCTTCTGAAGGCTTGGGTGTCTTTCTGCATTGGGGAAGGAATGGCTGGGCTTTGGGAGAGGGGATTGGTTGGTTGGGTGAGTTTATTTTTTAAACTAGACTTATTTATATAATATTTATATATATGTGTGTGTATATATATACACATATATATGTGTATATTTGTGCGTACATGTATATAAAAATACAGCTAATAAGATCCTTGTTAAAATCAGTAGTTAAAACCTGCTTTTTATAAATAAAAAATGCCTTAAGGCAGTAATGCCTTTGTCCTCTGACAATATGAACGCCTTAATTAGAAACAATGCAGCAAGTGATTTTAATTACAAAGTTTATCTTTTATCTGCCTAACTCCTAAAAAGTATTCGTTATGCTACGTTATTTATTTATCGACACTGTCAGAGGAGGCATCGTACTTTGTGTTCCCATCCATAATGGGCTGTGCTGGTATCAGTGAAAGCCATTATTTCTATGCATAACATCTTACTTCTGACAAAGCACCGGCATTATAGCTCCAGACCTCCCAAGTAAAGCAATTATTTTGAAAGCTTTCAGTGTTTTCTTTTCTGCTGGATGCTTGTATCTTCTTCAAAATCTGCTTAGTAGAAAATAGTCATTTGTTTTACAAACAGAAAGGCTGTATAGGCTCCTAAAGGAAGTAAAAGGAAAGAAATGAGGCACATGAGTCTTTAAGAGATTAACCTACACTAACATGGATATGAGTAGAGCTAATTACTTTCCCTTACTAATAAAACATCTGTCTTCATAATGACAGTAATTCACAATTAATACTGTCAGTGCCTTTGCTTCCTCAAAGTTGGGGTTTTGTTTGAGAGATCTTTAAATTCATTTTTTCACTAAATACAGTTTGAAAAAGATAAGTCTCTGTGATCTTATTTTTATATCTCTTCTTCACTGAGGTCATCACTAGTCTGTAGTTGAAACCAAATCCAATTTCCCATTGAAAAACTGCTTAGTTAAATTCTGCCTGGAGGTCAAACCAAGTCAGGTTTGTGGAACTGTCATTTGAGGAGTTTCTTTAGCACATGAGCCAGGATATTTTTCTTGTCTATAGCACCTGAAAAATTTGCGATTGTCAAAAGCTGGTGTTTATTAAATGATCTCAAGTAAGGGTAGAGTACTGTTTTAAGTATGACAAATCAGCCACGGTAATTATTTGATTTTTAGGGGGCCATCTGTTTTATATACCAGTTTACAGAAATAAAAAGCTGTGATAGGAGAGGAGAAAAAAAAAAAAAAGTCCTGCAGTTCAGTGGAGTTAGTGAGCTAGAAATCAATTTTCTACCGGTCCAATTGCAGGCCATGGTCTGATAAGTTTACATCTTCGATATTGAACATCGCATAGCATGTGGAGCTGAGAGAAGCTGTGAAATGGGCCACAACAAGGAGCCCAAAGTTAATAAAATGACATGTTATGTGTGGAGAGGGAAAGAAATCAGGACCTTGGCCGCGGTTCCCTCTTTGATAAAGACAGCTGGAGTGCAGGAGCAGGTATCACCTGGCCCTCCCTCGCTTAACACTGGTGATGCTGCACCCCAAAGGCTGCCTTCTTTAGAGCTCTGAGCTGCACTTCTTCGTTGTACTTACTTCAAGTAATGAGAGTAAACCTACTTAATTTTTGTTTTTAAACCATTTCACTGTATGAGAGTCAGTGCTGAGGCAAAGTGCGTTGTTTTTTCTTCTCATCAGCTAGATGCATGGAGCTGATAACGCTAAAATAAAGTGAAATAGTACACTCACGCTGAAAGCTTTGACATCTGTGGCAATTGTGACTGAAGCAATCATCCCCAAAAAATTCGATCTATGACTTCCTCCCTTTTATTGTGGCTTTATCCTTTCTAACACGTTACTGACTCTTCATGAGTACTGGTGATGAAAACGCCCAAGAGTAAAACACTGTTACCTCGTTTCTGTCACTTCTTGCAATGAGAAAACCTAGTGAGATTTAGAAAGTCAGATGTTGTTCTGTGTTCAGTTGCTCACCCTGGAAATACAAATGCTCTGAACAAATAGTTTACATTTCAACCTTATTTGCTGAAAATTCATATCTGAATTATTCCATCTTGCCCAGCATTTTCATGGCTATTGCCTTCTTTAACAATGTGAAGGTGGTCTTTAGAAGTCTGAAATGTGAGGCTTTGTAAGTGAAAGCCGTGCCCTAAAACTGAAAAGGTTAATTAATGCAGCTAGATGGGTGCGAATGAACCGAGTAATAAAAAGGCACAGTGAGATGCCTGCCAGGCTGAAGCATGAGTGATAACTTTCCTTTGCACTAATAAGATAGGAACCTTTACAACAATGTTTTTGGTTTCCAGGTGGCATTCAAAGGAGCCACGAGGAAAGAAATGCTGGACATGACACAATCATTGCTTCCCAGCCAGTCACATAATTGGGGATGTAACATAACCTTTAGTCAACAATAAAAATTAACCTTGATGCCAGACAGATATGTGTGTGTGCTGAGAAAGTATCTCTGCTCTGGGTGCCTTTTGCAAGCAGTGGATTATTAAGGAAACAAAATAACCTAGCCACAAAATGAAACTGGATTGCTGCCTCTCCAAACAGAAGACCCCCTTTTCTTGGTTGTTCTTAATATCATGCACTCAGCTGGGTAATTCCATAAAAGGTTTCCTTTCCAACCTTTTTCCCTTCCCCTTTATTTGGTCTGTGATTTTTTTGTTCCGAACTACAGGGTTGGGATCAGCTTTTTTAAACTTCTATTTACACACAGGTACCTGCTATAGACGTACATACATGTAAATGACCTTGAGTAAAAATCTGTGTCTGTAGAAAGTAGTAAAATATATCAGCCAATTTACTGATCTGATGAGTTTTATAGAACATTCAGTACAGGGCCAGGAAAGGTGCTGTCAGTGTGGTTCTGAGTGCTGTAGCCTGAAATTGGTAATTACTTTAAAATAAAGGATATGGAAAACCATGAGGAAACTAGAAAGCAAAGAGCGTTTATGACTATTGAGATGTTTTCTCCTTCTGCACTCAGGGTCACTGCTATTACCACGGCGATGTACAAGGATACCCCGACTCCTCAGTCAGCCTCAGTACCTGCTCTGGACTCAGGTGAGCCAATATTTCAATAATACTTGAGCTCCTTAAGAAACCATCCTAGTACCATTGAGTTTTGTCTTTTGCCTTTTAAAAAATGTATCAATAGGCATTTTTCAAACATTGGGTACAAACTTTCCTTCTGGTTGCTCTGAAGAGGAAAAAGATAAATAGATAATGCAATTTGGGGGATTTCCATGATGTCCCTTCTCTCTTTCTGCCCATCCTTCTCTATCCCTTTTCTCAGCAGTGCCGTGCTTGGCACATTTTTGGGGCTGGCAGTGCCCAGTAGCCCTCCAGTCCTCAAAGCTGATTCAGCAGTGATGACAGGCAGCACTGCTTTGCAGCTGCAGAGTCATGCATCTTCCAGCAGCCTCATCGCTAGGAGAGGTGGCTTTATAAATACAGCCGTGGAGCTCAATAAATTGCATTTTTGGCAGGTATGATGCTCAGCGTTAGGGTTTTAGGGACTGGAGGAGGAGTGGAGGATTCTTCTTCCTGAAAACCAAACCTCTTCTGAGTTGGAGAAAGGAGCAGGCTAACAACATTTTAAATACACAATGGACACAGTTCAGGAAACAATTATCTCCCTTACTTGGACAATCAGGGTCTGGTATTTAACCACAGAGCTGTTCCAAATCACAGTAATTAACTGCAAATTGGCTCTAGTGTTCTCCCTGGAAAACCCAGTTTTTCCTGACAGATTTCCAGCTGTCTCAACCTTTTCTGGGTTTGTTTAATTTATCTACAAACAGCATGAGTAGCTGGAGTCTTTGTCCCTTGATTTTGCATTTTGTGCAATAGTACTGTTATCAAGGTTTTTATGACAGAACTCTGGGACAAGCAGCAGCAGAGAGAGCAAACAGTCTTGTTTGCTGGAGTCGATGGGATTCCTGTGGCTCGTTCCCACATGGAGAGGGATTTTATGGGTGCTTCAGTATGTGTCTGGCATCTTCCACAAGTTTAATTAATGCCTTGCATGCATGGTTTGCATTCACCGGTCGTTTTCTCAGTCCATAAGAACACAACGTAGTGCTCTCAGGGTTTTAGTGGAAGGGATTGCAGTGCTGCAGAGTTCACAAGGAAAATCTGCACCACGTGAGACAGGGTCTGCACTGAGATCTTGTTCCAGAGCTACCTAAGAAATTAAGAACTCTAAAGAGAAATTACTCTTCTCTACAGTAAAAGCATTTTCTTTCTTTTTTATTGTGCTCCTCTTACAATTGTTGAACTCTTAGTGTTGTTTCCCACTTTTTGGCAGTCAGGTACGTCAAAGCAACATCTACTGGTGGTGACATATTTCTGTCATCTGGCACCATTGCAGATAAATCCCTGAAGTGCAAGCTGACAGTGTTAGTCCCATACTGCATAGAAAAAGCGTAACAGCATCTTTTTTCAGCGTAAAGTTTCCTAAGTTTCCCTGCCAGTGCATGTTTTGCTCTAGTTGGAGAATAGCTGAGGACATCCCTCAGTATCTGTGCCTGTTTAGCTGTGGCATTCGCAGCTGAGGTTGGTTAAGAGTGTCCATGAATGAGAAGTGTCTCTGATAAGGGTGCCTGCTGACTTACTCCACAAAACCCATTTCACAGCCTGGTAGCCAGTTGTAATAGCTTCCAGTCATTAACTGTGCTTGGTCTGAGCCAGCGATGCCTGTTCAAAAGGCTTCATAATGCGCTGGCAACTCCTTGAGCCATCCAGGCTTTCTTATTAAAACTAGTTAGGAAAAGGCCAGGTGGTGTGAAATCCCAAGTAGCTGCACCGAGGTCCTGAGAGCACTAAGCATCTTCCAGAATCAGGCCCGCACATCACTGTATACTACTGCCACCGAAACATTGCTGTGGCAGTACATCCCTTCAGAATTTGGGTGGAAATACTCAGTTGAAGACATGTCTGCTCATTGCTGGGCAGTTGGACTAGGGGAACTAGGTCCTTTGAAGGTCCCTTCCAATTCAAAACATTCTATGATTCTATGGTTTATTGCACATAATACAGTTTGAAATAATATGAGAAGGAAAAGGACAGTTCAGAACTACTTCTTGGCTTACTTTGGTGTCAACTTTACTATTCTTATGGCTTGAAAAAGTAGTTTAGGATAAGGATAAGGATAAGGATAAGACTTATGAACTGGAAATTGGATCTTAATTTTTAAAATGTCCTTGTGTTTTAATTTTGACTATATGAGTACAATCACCAAACAATTTAGGTTGGAATGGATCTTTGGAGGTTTTCTGGTTCGATCCCCTGCTCAACGTTGGCCTAGCTTCAGATTTAGTGACATACTCAGGACTGGCACAATCCAGCTTTGAATATCTCCAAAGCTGGAAATTCTACAACATTTTTGGGGAAATGTTCCAGACCTGACTGATTCCATGATGAAAAATATTTTCAGGAGAGGAGAGGAGAGGAGAGGAGAGGAGAGGAGAGGAGAGGAGAGGAGATGTAATTGCCCACCAACTTGTTGGAGTAGGGACTCTTGTTTTGCCATGGCATGATGAAGACTGTAATCTGTGGGGTAGAGACATGAGATATCATGTGGCTGTGGAGCCCTTGGTAAGGACAGTCCCTGGAGCAGCCGTTTCACTTGCAGCAGCCGGTGGAAGGAAAGATGGGTCTCGCTCTCAGGGTCTGTTCTTGGCTTTCTGACAGTTTCTAATTGAATTGGACAAACCTCTCCATCTCAGTTTCTCCATCTGTGAAATTCATTTAGTGATTCTTACCTACCTCACACAGCTGTTGTGCGGGTCTAAAGTTTAAGTGTCTGAAAAACATTTAATGAAAAGAAGTGCGAGCTGTTAGCTCACTGAAATCTCAGAGCACAAATATCCTCCCACTCCTACTAGACAGGCGCCTTGGGCATTGTTCCAGGTGTGGGTAGGAAGCGACTGTGTCTTTTCCTCCAGATTAGGGGAGTTCATTAAAAGACATGAAACTAGTCACAAAAGATAGGTTCCACGTTTTAGCATGCTCTGAAGCCTGAGCACTCAGCGGTAGTCAAAAAAAGTAAAAAGGATCATAGGAATTACTGAGACAGAAAAAGAGGATGGAACAAAACCCCTCATTACCACTTTATAAATCTATAGTGCACTCACATCTTGAATTCTGCATGCAGTTCTTGTTTTCTCATCCCCATCTCAGAAAGGATTATATCCAGAAAAGGTACAGAGCAGGGCAAAAATTATGATCAAAGGTATGGAACAACTTTTATCCAAGGAGAGAAAATAGACTGGGATTTGTCATTTTTGAAAGGAGTTGATGGAGAAAAGGGGTATAATGTAATGAGGTTGAATGTCATGCTAAAGAAGGGACAATTACTGAATATTTTTCCTAACCCCCAAATTAGAAGACATCAAATGAAACTTTAGAGCAAAGAAAAGTGCTTTTTTATCCACTGTATAAAGAAGCTGTGGAGCTCAGGTCAATGTGAAAAGTGTCGGTAGATTCAAAAAAGATGAGACAACTTGGGGAGGGGAGCTGGAGGAGCTTCTCCAGGGCTGTGAAACCCAAAGATATCCCTGACACTCATGCTGACAGAGCTGGGGTTACCAACTGGGATGTGCTTGTTGTGTTCTTATGTCTCACCCCTAAGCATCTGCCGTTGGCTGGGGCCAGAGACTAGACACTGAGCTGGAGCAAACTTGCTCTGACCTACTGCACCATCAAGTTCTTACTTACAGTGCAGCCACACGGTTGAGCATTTGAGATGTAGAATTAGCTTGTGAATATGACACGATTACTCTGTGATGAGCTACAGAAGGAATCAAGTGTGAAATCTGCAGACTAAGACAGGTTTGACTAGTTTACATTTTTCAGGCGGATAGAGGGGGTGAGATATAAAGATAAGTGAAAAGTAGACTCGGCTCTCTTATACACAGACACTCACATATTCCAGCTATATGACATCCTCTCAGACATAACATTCGAGTGCTTCGCTTCACGTAGGATTAAAACGGCATAAATAGTTGGATTGACGCTGATAGCTGCCTAAAATGCAGGTTAGAGGAGAATGTAATCATGCCATAATCTGCATCCTGCTGGCTCCTCTGGAGGAGGAAGAGCTGAATGGCAGAGAGGAGGCCGTAAATGCTGAATGCATGAAATGGGAACAATGGGCAATCAGGATTTCCGGCCCTTCCAGCTGGATAAGAAAGCCAATTAGACTGTGAAAGCTTGTAGGAAGGTGAAGGTACCATGAAGTCAAGTCAGTTCCTTCCTGTCCTCAGGAAACACCCTTCTGTTTATCTAGCTTGGAGGCTCCAAGTTTTTAGCAAATAATTTTGGCCAGTGGCCACTACACCCATCTTCTGTGATAAATTCGTATAGACTTGAGTGATTTCTTTTTTTCCCTGTTACTTTCCCTGCAAGCGCAGAACCTAAGCAAATACACTCAAAAATGCAGCCTAAAGCAGAGCACAATCTCCACGGTCCAGGGGCTGGCAGAGGGGATGTGCAGCCATAAAGGCATCCGCAGTGACCTCTCTGGTGGATGGAAAGAGCTTGAGAGGTGCTCTCAGAAATGCCTCAGTAGTTTAAGGATACAAATCTCACGGGAAGCCTTTTCTTCCTGAAACACCAAAATGCTCTTAAGAATCCCACGAATCCCTCAGAGTTACCCAATTCCTAGAAAATAAGCCCGTTCACACGTACAAAAAGTATCTGGTCATTGCCCAACCTCATCAGCAACTGGAAGATTCTGTGTCCACAGTGACAGTGATGGGGATAAGGCCTCAGGACTGAATAAACAGTCGTTTTAAATGGGATTACATAGTTATGCTACATGAGGCCGCCAATACCAGATCCATCCATTTTTCAAATGGTCTGGCTGAACCCACTGCACCCCAGACACAGTCAGCTGAAGAAGGGATTTAAATACAACAGTCCAGACATCAACTATTTATAAAAGGAATGGGAGTAGGAAACCAGTGAGAAAAAAAAATTAAATTTCTCATGACTCCTCAGGCATGATTTCCCCACAGAAGAGGAGATTTCATCCAAAAAAAGAAGTTAAAAGAAAATCCCAGTTGAGAAAAGCACTGGTTCGGATGTGTGCTTTTTTCTCCATGCTTTCTGAAGTGCTTTTAGTTCTTTTAGTTCATATAAACACTTCATACGGTTTGTAAGTTCTCTGACCCTGAAACTACTGGAGGGTTTTGAGCTTAACGTTGTTAGAAAGCAGCTTCTGGAGTTTCGTAGCTTCTGTATTCTGGCTGTTCAAGTGATAAACAACTCCCAGATCATGATGAATTCTGTGATCTGAGGTGAACGTTATGTCCTTTCTTTGACAGTTGTGTGCACGTGGTCCCCAGGTGCTCAGTGACACCCCCTCCCCCCCCCCCCCCCCCCCTCATCACTGCTGCTGCTGGGACAAGCATAATAGATGATCTGTACCTCCCTGTCTGAGTCTGCCCCTTCTCCACCAAGCCTGTGTCTGACAGGAGATAATTTTAAAAAACAAACCAAAACCACACAAAAAAAACCCCAAACAAGCAAAAGATAACCCAACAAAAAAAATTTCAACAACACTAAAATTAAAAATATTTTTATACATTTTGTGACTTGAAGCAGCATCCTATGAGCCTTAATGTGATATTCAAGTCTCAATCAAGCCTTCTTTTCTTGTTTACCCCGTGCTATAAACTGTGCTCACTAACTTGGTGCTGATGCCAACATCTCTTTCCTTCTTCATTTTTCTCTGCTTTCCTTGGCCTGTCTTGTCACCCTCCCAGTTGAGCTCACGTGTGACACTTTCTCCGATAACACAATTACTGTTTCTTGCAGCCCAGATGCTGGACGTGAAATTGTATTATTTGCTTTCAATTCGAATAAACCCCTGCTTAAATTCCAGGCATCAAAGTTGCAGACCAGTGTGCATTCACTCTGGACAAATCTGCCTGGCGCTGAGAAAGGATTAAGTGCGTGCCACAGTAGTCTCTGGGTACGACTGCATTTTAGACGCTGTGCTATAGGTTAAATTTTCAGATTAATTAAAGGCATTGGCTGGAATAAAACCTGTGTGACTAATGAAGTGTCTGCGTGAGAACACCTCCACCACTCCCGCAATGTGTAAAC
Organism: Apaloderma vittatum; assembly: GCF_000703405.1. Lineage (NCBI taxonomy): Eukaryota > Metazoa > Chordata > Aves > Trogoniformes > Trogonidae > Apaloderma > Apaloderma vittatum. The sequence continues at coordinate 33,137 of NW_009722085.1, read as the reverse complement.
CAAATAATGCTACTGCTTTAACCTCCTTTTTGTTGCCCTCTGTTTATTTGGGTCAGACTTGGGTTTTTTTAATGGAATCCTGATGTGCAGCAGTAGGATAAGGGCATTACTCAAGCCTTGTGTGATGCTCTTCATCAATAGATAATTATTATTGTCTGTGATTGCTAAAATCTACCCCATTTTAAAGGTGCAGAACCGATGCAGAAATAGGTGAATTGCCTGTCTTAAGACTAGCCAGAGGCAATGGTGGAGACAGGAGTACTTCTGCCTTGGGAGTCCAGCTCTCCTGTATTTCCCCATCTTTTAAAGTCAAAGAGTGATGAGACCAGCTGGAAAATGCCTAACGACCACCTAGCCCGTCAATAGAGTCAATAGACCATCTTGTTCATTTATCACAATAGTATTCAGCTGCAGCTTAATAAAACAGACTAAAAGTGAAATTTTCATTCACGGCTTCATTTTTCCTCCCCTTGCATTTGTTTTCCTGCTTACTTGCCTAGGAATTTGTTCCACAAAATCTTGAGCATGTAGAATGTAAGAAAAATAAATAAAAATGTCCTATCACTTTACGGATCACCTTCTGACCCCAGGCACACGTTGCGAAACGCTGCAGCGAGTAACTGCTGGCCCTCGAGCACCAGCACCAGGAGACCAACGCTTTCAGGGTCGCAAGGTTCAAATTCTGTATCTATTCACCTAAAAATCACAGGCTTAATGTGACTGTGTGGTGTGTAGGCACGACAGCCCTCCGTACTCTAATTAATTCCTTACAAACAGAAAGCATCTACATTCCTCTTCCAGTGGTAATAGAGCTTTTTGTTATTATTGTTTAGAAACGAGTATGACTTTGAGGTTCATTAAAACCAAATGTTTAATTGCATTCATGGATATCGGATTTATTGATTTACTCAGCTTTCCCTGTATGGTACAGCAGAATAATATATAACAGTTTCATGTAATGCTGCCCTAGCCAAGTTTTACTTCAGCATCACAATTTCTCAGACAAGTATGCATTGATGGTTTATGTTGGCAGGGCCTTTGCTTCTGCTGACAAGTTGGAAAAGAAAAATCCCATTTATATTTTGAGATTTCCTAAAGCCTGTTGATTTATGAAAAATGACTGGCCTTGCGTTAGGTTTTGTTTGGGTTTTTCTTTTTAAGAGAGAAAAAAAAAAACCACATTTGACTTTATCGACGATTTAAACAGTGGAATTGTTCCATCAAATTGCATTTCCCTAATTGACAGATTCCTGGCAATCTAAACAGCAATTAATAATAAATTAATTATTTAAATTGTGTTTTCATTTCTTTCTCTTTGAGACGGAGAGATTTCTCCCACCATAGGCCATCTCATATATACATTCCCCATGTGTCCATATGCCATATAACGGCATACGGTAGGCAAATACCAGGAAATCATTAACATTCAGGGCTGATTAGCAGCAATGTGAATGTGGATTATTTGGTTCTGACCGTGAGACATGAGCAGGATTCAAACCCTGTTGAGAGGTAGAGTAAAATATTAACTCAGGCTCCAGACCACACTGAAGCTGCTTCCAGTTGGCTTGCAGCCTGTGAACTGATGTCTGGACATGCTGTATGGTATAGACTACGATTTTTTTTCCTCTCTCTCTGCTACCAGTTTTTTAGATAAGGTTTAGATTTTGTCTCTTGTCTTTCCTGACCAGCTCATTTGCAAGATCTTTCTGACTTCTCAACATCCAAATGGTTTGGGGAAAACACAGATGCCACGAATTAGGTACCTAGAGACCAAAAAGTTTATACTTTATACTGCATTTTTCCCAAATAATTATAAGCTTGGGAATTATGGTAGTCTTTTGCCTGGTGGAGTTTCTGGTAGAAGTCCCACAGATTTCAGTAAGTCTTAAAGAAAAGATGTCACTGAAATCCCTTTGGGGTTCTTTGTGTAATTTTTGATTGGGGATCTGTAATCCGATATGCTATTTACCATGCTGGAAGCCATGATATTATTTAACATTAATGCCTCCTGAAAAATGGAAAAGTTACAGCATTCTTTTCATTGGGAACGTAGGCTGGCTCAGGAGTGTTCAAGAGGAAGACACAAAAATGGTGTAGGAGTAACAGAGGCTTTTTTGAAACACCTGACAGAAGTGGAAGGAAAAAGTAGTCATGGATTTATTTTATTTACATCAAATTCTTAGTACTGAATGACGGGTAGGTATTCATCTAATCCTGCCACACCAAAAAAAGTAAAAAAAAGAAACCATAGCTTTTGACTAGTTATATTTTTAAGGTGATGTTCTTGGCACTGATTGATGGGGGAAAAATGCAACTGCAGGAAAAGAAAATTAGTCAAAAGTAAAGAGCTGGCCAAGAAAATTCATATTCGATATTGATTATCTTATTACGGGTGATCATAAGCCAGGTGTTGATATCCTGTAGGCAGCACTCAAAGGATTCAGTGCATTAACTGAAAAATATTGTTTTCCTTTATGCCAAACCTGCAGATCATTTTTTTGCCATGGGATTTCTTCATATGCAGTGGTGAGGCTGTTCTTGAAGGCTCGTGCAGTCACTTGGGATGGGAATCTCAGTGGCAAGTTGAATGGGCTGCCCTGGCTCCGGCATGATCAGGAGAAAGCAAAATTAATCACTTTGGTATCTGGTTATTTGTCCATTTCCTCTGCAGATGAAGAAAATGAGGGGTAAAGAAATGGTTATTTTATTATATTAGACAGTAGCTGGGTGTACAAGGGGTCCATTGGAAACCTGACGTTGATGTGGCGTGTTTTGGCTATGAGCTCTTGACAAGTTGCTGGCTTTTAAAAAAAAAGTTTAAAAAGGGAAAGCTTTACCTGCTAAAATGATAATCTCTCCCTTTCTAGTGCAAATAATTAAAATTATTCAAGTCTGTATTTTTTAAGTTAATGTTCTAAGCTGTGTAAAGTTTAACATTAAAAAGGAAACCTTCCATGGTTTTATGTTGGTTTTGAGTTGTCAGTAACGGGAGGTGGGTCAGGCTGGCCCATTTCAAGCAGTGACTAATGGATTTCTGCCTCCGTTGCTGGTTCCAGCTGCCTCTAAAATGAAATGATTAATTGCACAAGGGAAAGACAACAATCCTTATTTGATTGTGCTGATTACAGAGTTGCTGATTATCGGAGCAAAGGGAATAGGTTGTCCTAGTTTCCTAAACTCTTCAAGGAACGCGGCAGATCGGAAAATAATTTAGAGCTGTTGGGTATCAGGTTACTCAAATCACGGGGTGACCTGCTCGGAGTGTCTCGTATGTCCTGCATGCCGTAGTGTGTCCTGGCTGTAGCTACAAGGTTTGCTGTGATAAATCAGTCCTGCTTTTCCAGTTGTGATCCATCATACCCAGCATGCCTGTGCACTGGGTACGTAATATATCTTACCTGATTTGCCAAGGAAGCTACAAATGAATGAGCAGACCCTGATTCTTGGTTCAGATCAGGCAGGCTCCAGCGAATGCGGTTGCATAGGCTTTCACATCATGGGTTTCCAGTGTTGTGGGTTTTTTTCCTCTTGGAATTCTGGCTGTTCTAGTTAACAGTAACATGGTCATCTGTTGGCTTGGCTGAACTGAATGCTTGGAATGGTTAGGAGGTCAAAGACTTTGAGTTTCTTCATCATCTCTTGCTAAGAATAGAACGGCTAGGGCAGCTTTTTCCTGATAATTTTATTTCTTATTTTTAAATCAGTCTTTATGGTCTTATTAAACTGCTTCTGGGTCCTTCCTCTTTTTCTTTTTTCTTTTTTTCTTCTTTTAGCTTTCTGCAGAAGAATTGGATAGAGATATGTATTGATCTCACAATAGTTGTTCTCTTTTACCTTTTTTTGCAGTACAGACAGAAATAAAAAGAGCAGACACTTCCTGTACACCAAAAAAGGCACCCTAATAAAATACAGCCAGCTTTGGACTGAAAATATTTGCTGTTTAATAGGATCATAGAATCGCAGAATGGTTTGGGTTGGAAGGGACCTTAACGACCCTCTAGTTCCAACCCCCACTGCCATGGGCATATATGGACGGTATAGAGCAGTTTAGAAATTGTGGAAGAATGCCTTGGCCAATTAAAAGTTTCCTGGAATTCTAGGTAGATGGATTGTAATTATTGCTGCTGAAACTTTGCCAGTGCTTGGGGATTAATGCCTTTACATTTTAAAGACAGGGAAGAAATTTGTAATGCAGAGCACTCTTCAGTGGGGTATCTAATTTGATGAATGCTTACAAGACCCCATAAGCAAATGCTTATGTCTAATTTAGAAAGGAGAAATAGGTTTTAAAGGGTGCCTTTCACCGGTCACACAGGTACTGAACCAAACCTGGTGTCCAGCTCAGTGTAGGAATTACATAGGGCTTTCCTGTGTGGCTGTCAGCATGTGCTCAGGGTGCAAGTTAGACGCTTTCAAGACAGGCACAGAATACTAAATTCCTTTCTCTTTCAGTAATTTCTACCTGAGCCCTGTCTGTAAACCTGCTTCACGCCTTCTTATGCTGTGCCAGTCCTGATGTAGAGGAGAGCGGTGTTCTTGCTCTGTGGTCTTACACTTGCAGTTAAAATTACAAATTCCTCTGGTATTGCTGGAGATTGTCCTACTTTATCCCATATAGTACCAGAAATCCTATTCCGGCATGTGCAGACCGTGAACACCCACACCACACTGCCTGGATTCCCTGGACTGAGAAGGAGATTCAACTGGAAAGATATTCAACATTTTGTCAACTTTGTTTTCCTGTAGCAGCTCCGAATTATTGGGCAAAGCCCAGCACAGGAACCCAAGCATGGCCTTTGATTTGCTGAGTTGACTGGAGAATACGGGGAGAGAGTTTTTTGGTTAGCAGGCAGCAAGTGAAGCCCAGAACTGGTTTCACATCCTGGATTCTGCCACATGTTTCTGGGAGCAAGGTGATGTTATCTCTTTTCAAACCCCTCTTTCCTCTTTGCATACTGTAGCTTAAAGCAGTGCAAAAGTGCCTTCATTGGTGGACAACCTTTGAGATCCTCAGAGAGCAGGTGGTACTGCAGTAACAAAATATTATTTTGGGTAGTAAAAGGAGTTAAACAGGAATCCACTGCGCAGTATTTAATAATCTGCTTCGATACCACAATGACTTTTTCATCTGGCAGAATTGATGCTTGCAGCAACATTTGGTTTAAAAGCTATAACTCACACTGCGGATTATAATGAATACTTTCACTCTGTGCCTTTTCCTGCAAAAGGATTTCACCACACTTTCGTTCATTTCTTTTTGCTGTGAGTCCTTAGAAGCGCACACGTCGTGACTCCACTGGGCGATGGCAATGCATCACTGGGAGAATGGAAAACACATAAAACAAATATAATTTTGTTCTACAGTACAGTACTTCGGAAGTGGAAAATTTTCTTTGAGCCATTGCTTCTTTCAAAGTATCGTGTGCTGTAGTGACAAATAGATACCTTTGATCTTTCCTGCTCTGCTCGACCATGACACTGTAAATCAGCGATTTGCTTTTTCATACTCCATCATTATTAAAACCCGTTGTAACTTTGCTGCAGACACACATATGTTAGCTCTTGAAAACTGTGCGTCTTGCTCTCTTCTATAACAGGGGAATTATTGCATTTGAAAACAAAAGCTACATTCTGGAGCCATTAGAAGGTGCTACAAGTGAACACAAGATCTACCGAGCAGAGAATTTGAAAATAGCCTCAGGATCTTGTGGTCACCAGCTGGACATCTCTGCCCTGAGAGCTGATGGCAATGACACGTCACACCGTTCTCAAGCTGGCAGGGTAGGTGGATGATGCACTTTTATGTTCCTGATTTGCTGTGTACTCCTCTGGCAGCATTTCCATATCACTGCCTTCCATAGCCCTTTGTTTGTCCCTACTGAGCAAAACATGAAACCATCGAGTCAACTCCTATTGCCATCATGTGCTTAAAACTAGGTATATAATTCCATGATTTGCTGAAGTTTTATTTCTTTTTCTTGACCCTGCATGCATAGCTTGCTTTTTACTTACTTTTTGGTAATGACATGTCACAGCAAAGTTTGAGGTTTCATATAATGGGAATATATTCTGGTTCAGATATGGTTACAGCCAGTATTTTAAAAACCTGTAAGAACACTGAGCAATGTCTGGAAAGGTTCTCGCCCACCCAGGATGGAAGGGAACACAATAGCTGTGATGCTTTGCTAATATTAGGTTACAAACCTCTACATCCTAATAGGAAAGTATCTTATGTAGACAAAGCAGATTCACACTATCTTATTTTACAGATGTATTATTGTAGTTGTTTTTATGTAGGAAGAAACGCATTTAATGTCAAATGCATCTAGCTAATGGAAGCTGTAGAAAATTAAATGAGCTAAAAATCAAGAAGAGGAAATACCGTGATAAGTTCATCTGCATGTCAGATGAGGATGGTAGAAAAGACTGATTTAGGTGTTCAGAAATTATGCAGTGATACAAATCTGCCTTCAGCATTTATTAAATGTCATATATTGGGATTTATACTTCCATTTATTGCTAAGCCTTTGCATCAGGTTACTTGTTAAGGAAAACAACCTAGATGGCTTCCGTAGATATTATTTATGTACTGGAATTAAGATTATTTTTTTTACATTTTAGGAAAATTAAATATTACATCTAATGCATTAGCCTTTGCATATATCATTTTATGGGCTAAGCACATTTCTAAATGTGTGCAGGTTGAAAAGTACTTTTCATAACTTTATTATAGCTTCCCTGAAAACCTTTGCAACTTTTGACTGAATTTCACAGAAGTGATCAATGTAACCCTAGGAAACTGAAATAAACTATGTATGTACCAACTAGATGATACAATCAAAGCAATTTTACTCTTACCCTCATGGTTCTCATATTTTGTTGATGGCTTCAACTATGTGCCAGAATTCACCTTGAATATCTGAAAGGTATTTTTTTTGCTATGGTTCAGTGGACATAATTATAAAACCTGTCAACAGTCACGTCATATGGATAGGTACAATATATATAATGAGTATGTTGGATGCGCTCCTAATGTATGAATTCTGAAAGTTGTCAAATGTAATGTGTGAAGTGAGTGTTCACATCTCAGGGTTGTCATCAGCTGAGTAGACTGTCAGGAGACACTGAATAAAGATGACCTGCAAAGTATGGAGACATAAAGCTGCTCCAGATTGCACTGGGTGACAGAAGTAAACAGAAATCTGGTCTCAGATTTAGGGCATGATGAAAATTTTTGGCTTCTTGATGGATTTGTGGGGAGCTTTTTGGTTTGTTCTGGGTTTTGTTTCGTTGTTGTTGTTTTTTTCCCTGACCCTTCACTCTACTACCTACGCTGAATTCTTCCTGAGCAGAGCTGAAATGTGAGATCAATATATCACAAAGTCAGACTAGCCTTTGGGTTGGATTTAAGTGCAGATAAATGATGGGGCAAACAGTAGACTTAGCTTCCCAGATTCAAACACGAGATTTAACGGAGCAAATCAGGTAACGTCTCAGATCTGTGCAGTCGCATTTTGCCCCATTGGAGCTGGGGCTCTATAAATACTGGATCATTCCATAACTCGGTGGACCCTCAAATTGCAGCAGGGACTGTGTTTTCCACTCGAGCTCCATTGAGATGGGATCCTACAGAGAGCAAACCTGATGTGTAAAACAGCCCCTACAATATGGCTTTTTCTCCGTAGCCACACAGAAAGCTGTTTTGGTGGTGCTGGTGGACCACAGGTGAGCTGTTTGGGGCAAGTGGATCACAGAGGAAGAGAGAGGCTGCAACACTGCGGTGTGAATCCAAACCATGGCAAGTCCAGGCAAAAGCAGTTTTGGGATAGGATCAGGCGTGGTGGAAGCAGGGGAGAAAGATGATGTTCAGTGGAACGAAACACGTCTCCCGTCGTGTTTATCTATCGTGACTATATCGTTGACTCTTCATTTTAGTTCTGGAGGCTTAACTCAGGCAATGGCTGATGTTGCTGACCCAGGCAATGTGCATCGATGCTGTTGGCTGGAGAAAGCAAGCTGAAAGAAGTCATAATTAGGTATATTTTAGAAATAAATAGTGTATCTGAGGAATGCACATAGCCTCTGGGCATGGATTCCTTATGCAAGTCGGTCACCAGAGGCTTACATGATTAGACCTTCCCAGCCAATTTCTCTCAGGCTAATTCTCTCCAGTCCAAACAGTTTTACTCTTAGTAAGAAGTAAACGGTTTAAACTGACTCTTCTTATATCTCTGTACCTGGATTTTCATGTCACATCTTTTACCCATCGTTTAGAAGACTAGAGGCATCTTGGGGGTACATCTCTGATCAGTACCACATAATAAATTTCAGGTTTATGTTAGAATTTTAGTGTCTGAGAGATTAATTTCATTACAAACAACACTCACATGGTCATTTGCCTTATGTGGCATTGCACTTACGTCTCATGTATTTTGCAGGGAGGTAAATCAAGCTCTGCCAGAGCACTGTAGGTTCTGTTGAAGTCTACTGAGGTGTGCCAGGCTCTTTGTATGGCATCTGCTGCTGGTTCAGGAGCAGCAAGAAGGGATGTGCTGACTCCTTGGCATCCTGGTTCCCAGCTAGCACATCACCGGGCACTGCTGGTGACCTGTGTGGCAGATGAGGCAAGGGCATGGGCACCAAGTCTGTGGACACTCCATGGCCCCGTGGTAGTGACAGTTCCCTCAAGCAGAGCCCAAGAAGATGACAGAGAACCCCGATACCAGAAGAAGTTGTAAGAATATCCAGCTGTGCTCATTTGCCAGACCCCCTAATAAGTGTAATCCTGTGAAGTGTTTGTATCATTGATGTTTAGTTCATTAAAGCTTTTACTGCTTTCTCGGTTCATAAATACTGCTCAAAGGGAACTTAACTGCTTTCCAGTTACTGTAGTTTGAAGGCTGTGTAAGACTATTAAATATGAGTTTGAAAGTCAGAGTTACTAAAGGTTACATCTGCTACTTTCCTCTAAACACAATGCTGCTTGCAAAACATTTAAAATCATTAATCTGCAAATCATGAAGAGGAATCCTTTGGTAATGTGAAGAAAACTTTCTGAAATTTGGCTGGAAGATGATGTCCAGTGCTGACTTAGCTTAGGGGGATCACAGAGTTTGCCTTGGAACAGTTTACTTTGGAAAGCTTTACTCATGTTTCAGGTTACAGAGCATTGGTTTAGTGCAAGACATCATGGTCATTAGGAGGTCAGACATCTGCTTAAGCTCCTTAAGTTCTGGCACGAAGATCAGATGTACTGCTGAGACCTCTTTTCCCTAACTGCCTTATTCCAGAAACAAGGGAGGAATGATAGAATAGAAGATCAGCTGCTGTAAATCACAGAACTTTTACAGGCATTAATAGGTCATTTAGATTTAGGGTAGCAGAGGAGCTGTGCTATGATTAAGTACTTTTACAAAATTGTTTCATTTTCTTCAGCGATCATTTTGCAGCTAAGCATTATGATTCTTTTAGACCTCCACTTAGAATTGCAAGTAGTGTGGCCAGCTCTTTTATGTGAATATACGGATACAAACCTAAATGTATGCCTTTTGTTTTTAGGGCATTAGTTTGCTTCCCCAAACACTGACAGTTCATTCCATTTTGTTTCCACAGTTTTTGTTCTTGAGTTTTTCTTTTTACATAATTTATCAGTTGATCACTTGATCTCTATTTCACTCAATATCCCTTTATCTCTCATTTTTCACGGTAGCCAGTTTGTTTGTTGTGTGAAATGTTTGCTAAAAGTCATATCATCATTTCTTTAAATGTGCCTTGGAACTAGCAAAGGTCTTTCTGCTAGAGATGATATTCTCCTGCGAGGAAAGATAACTCAAACATTTCCACTGCAGAAAGCTCAGAGGTTGAGAGAGACTTTGTACCATTTTTCTGCTTGGTGTGATCAAATCCTGAGGTTGTCCGAGGTGGTTTTTTTTGTAAGTACAAAGTAGACTATTTCTACTGCAGTAGGTAAAAGGAAAACTTCCATGAAGAGGACAAATATACTAATAAAATTGTATGCAGTGAAATATCTGGAAATCTGGAAATCTGTGTGTCATCTCCTCTTGCAAGCACTTTGCTGGACTGAAGGCAGAGCTGATTTCAAGAGTCCCTTATTGCAAAAAACCGAAATACTATTTTCATCTTTTTTGGCAGTACAAGAGGGAGACTCTGAAGACAACAAAGTACGTGGAGCTTGTTATTGTGGCAGATAATCGCGAGGTAAGAAACATAAAACTAAAAAGTTATGGGAAGCATGGGTAGCTCAGCTCAGTTGAGCTGCCAAGATATTGCAAGTAATGTGCTTCAGGCACTAATAGGATGATTTTCGGTGGTAAATCTTCTTCCCTAACTAGGGCTAAGCAGTGAAAGGTGCGATTCAGATAGGACAACACTAGTAGTGTTGATGCAATACTTCATCAGGAATTTCACTCTCAAGTAACCAGGATATCTGGCAGTAACTGAAGAGGCAAATACGAATTCACTGCTCAGGATCTCCTTGAGCTAGTTAAGTGTTTGCTGCCATTGACTCTGCCCTCGACGAGATCGTCACCATTTGGAAGAGAGGTTGGATCCTGTGCTCACTTTTGAAGCAGTACTTTACTATCACTTTGCATGAAGCACGACTGGTTTCCTCGTGGTTTGCAAAGAGAGCTTCAAAGCAAGGAGCCAGGGCTGGCTGTAGAAATGTTCCAGTGAGTAGAGTGGCAACCAAAGATCTAAACCTTGGTTTGGATTATTTTGCTACTTATGGGCTGGCTGTAGAAATGTTCCAGTGAGTAGAATGGTAGCCAAAGATCCAAACCTTGGTTTGAATTGTTTTTCTACTTACATTTATTTTTGTGTCCTTGGACATTGCTAGTTAGGGAATCACGATCACTCTGCTTACTGTTAAGAGCTCACGAAAGAGCGTGTCCTTGGACATTGCTAGTTAGGGAATCACAATCACTGCTTGCAAGAGACATTAAACGCTCACCAAAGAGTCTTTTCTTTTTCACAAAACGTTAGTCCCTGAAAGATCACTGCATAGACTTCAGAATTTTAAAATCTTTTCATGAGAACCAAAATCCTATCCCATAGCCTGTGCTTATTCTGGGAGAGACTGTGGTCCCATGAAGCCCCAAGCAGTCTGACAATGGCCTTTGGTTGCTCGATGTAATTCCCAAATAGCACTGACAATGCTGACAGAGTAAGGTGGCTGTTGGGGAAACTATATGATATTTGTGCTGCTAGTACACTGATCCTTTGCATTCCAAGTTTCAGAGACAAGGCAAGGATGTGGAAAAAATTAAGCAGAGGCTGATAGAAATTGCAAACTATGTTGATAAGGTAAGAATATGAGCATCATTTCATTTTCCCCAAATTTGCTACACTTTCTGAAGGATGTTGCTGTGAAATCGATGTTTCTTGCACTAGTGAATTAAGAAATCTGTGATATCAGATCAGCAGCTTTTAAAACCTTTGCCACATCTCCTTATCCACCTACTTTTCCAAGGAGCTAACCCTTCTGCTTTCCTAATGCTCTAGGATTTCGGTGAAATGCTTCCCTCCAACCAGGAAAAAAAAAAAGTAGACTTAAACCTTTCATATATCCTTCAACACACTAAGCTGTGAGCTCTGCTCTGCTGTACATGCTGTAGAAGCGGGAGGTGAACAATTTAGACCTAGGATTTTATTAACCTGCGAAGAGAGTGGTGATAATCTCATGGAATAGCCCACAGAAAAAGAATTATTTTGAGGAGGAAATGGAGAACAAAGTCCTCTGCAGCATCAGGGGACGGATGGACCATTCATAAGGCCAACAAAGGGCCAATGAAGACACAGTCAATGAGATATATAGCCCAAGGAAGATGGCAGAATTAAAAACTTGTGCTTAAGAAAGCAAAAATTGATGGCTGAGTGAGAGTGATAAGAAAGACATGCACTGGATTTTTTCTGTACTTGAAGCCATTCCTTGACAAAAAGCAATAAACAGTAAGAGTCCTCTGTAGTGTTTTTTGGACAAATTATAGTTTATTTTTATTATGCTGTGTGGCCAGAAAAAATTATGAGTCTGGTAGTGAAATTATAACTGAGGGAGTCTTAATTTAGCTGAGAACTAATCAAGTGATACTTCAAGGGCAATAACTCAAGGAGAAGCATGCTTGATTAAAAACAAGCTGCTGAAGACAACTCCACCTCTTCCATAATTGTCTTGCTGACTTATTACTGGAGGACAGGTGTTTATATGTTACCTGCTCAAAATTAATTTTGCATGTTCTAATATATTTATGTTTCATGCTTAATTTATGCTCAGCAAATGCCGCTGTTATCCAAATGACTGTAATGCATATAAACAAGACAAAGATCTAGTATGTGCTTCTCCCAGACTCTCAGCCAGATCTGAACTTGATCGATTCTTGAATCCATCTTGACATTAGTCTCACATTAGAATTGTTATCTCTGCTCTATTACTAATGCTGCTCCGGCATCCCTCTTGTAGCAACCGTGGCATTTCGAGTTGGGATAATAGTCTGTGTAGACCATGGTGTGAAAATCACTTGGTTTTATCTGCTGTGAGCAAGACTCCATGACTCTGGCTAAATTTTCAGCCACTCTCTTAAGCGCCAATAGTAGTACAGCACAGTTGACCCTACCTCTTGGGTTGCATTGGTGATCGTGATGGGGAGCAGTCACAGAGAGATTCACCTGCCGTAGCAACACGTTTGTTGGGAAGCGAAGGACATGGGAAGGTAGTTGCAGCATTTCGTCTTGACGGATGATACGAAACTTGGGTGGGCATTGGAGAAATTGCCTATTTCTGGATCTCTTTGAACGTCTTGTAGGTATTTAGTCAGGTCAGAACTGTTACCTCTAAGTCATGGAAGTATTTTCCCTGAGTCAGTCCTACCAGATGTTTGCCCTGGACAAGAGGCCGTCTAAGCCTCAGCAAGAAAGGTTCATATGCACATTATGCTTCTGTCGAAATATTCTAATCCAGTGTGGTTTAAAATGGATTTTGGAGACGTGTTTCTATTTTTCTTTTCTCATTAGTTCTATAGGTCACTAAATATTCGAGTAGCCCTGGTTGGAGTGGAAGTATGGAATGACATGGATAAATGCTCTATTTCTCAAGACCCTTTCACCAGCCTCCATGAGTTTCTGGACTGGAGAAAGCTAAAACTACTACCTCGTAAACCTCATGACAATGCACAGCTGATAAGGTAGACTTGACACTATGTTTAATGCTGGCCGGTATTACGATACTTAGGTATTCTAATATATTAAAATAGGTATTATAACACTGTATAGGTATTCTAATATTTATACTATTATATACTTATATATACTTATATAAGATACTTATATACTTATAGGATACTTATATATACTTATAGGTATTATAATACTTAGCGTATGAATTTACAAGAAGTTTAAGCTGGTTTCGGTCTAAATTGTTACTGAAAAGGGGCACTGCTGCCCTCACACCAAAAGTAGAGCCAAAGGAGCACTATGTGGAGTCTCTGTGTTGGTAGAAAGATCTCAGTAAACCTTGAAATGTGGTCTAAATTGGACAAGTCATTTGCATTTGTGACTTTAAAATCAAATCATTTACATCTTTTACACTGCTGCTGTTTCCTGGATTGAAGTAATTAAGTAAACATGCTCAAAGTAAAAGCACTCTTAAAAAAAAATTTAAGAGAAGTACCTCTTTCTTGAACTATGTGTCATTTTGATCAATGGACCATTCTATATACTATAGAGATAAATACACCTGATGTCTTAGCAATTAAAAAGAAGCTCTTTACTCAGTACGTAGATATTCCTACGTTATCTGTCTAAGAATAGAGTGAGCCCTTCCAAACTGTTTCCCGTGAGATATTTGATTACTGTCTATGTACAATAGTACTTTGTTGGAATGATTGCATTCTAGGCTGTGTATTATAACAAGTAGCATATAAACTTCCCACTACATTAAAATAACCCTTCTTTGAGCTGGAGACATTATTTTTACATTTGTATTTCTATTCCAAACATCCAGCGAGGGGGAAAAAAAAATGGGAAAGAAGGGTCCTGTTGCATCAGTAAACCCAAAAGACACTCATCAAATGGATCTTTCTCATAGCAGGGATGCTGTCATTGTCGGTCTGGCAAGTCGGCACGACTAATCTGTGCTTCTCATTGTTTGAAACCTGAAAATCTCTGGAGCCGACACATATGAAATGGGACCTTTGTTTGGGATTGGCAGAAGTACAAGACTGAAAATAACAGGCAGCTATCTTGGCACTGAATGGTGATTCTGTGATTCTTCTCCTCCTTTCCCACCCTCCCGCAGCGGGGTCTACTTCCAAGGGACCACCATTGGCATGGCGCCCATCATGAGCATGTGCACTGCCGAGCAGTCTGGAGGGGTCGTCATGGTAAGTGGGAAAAGCACGAGACTGGAAAACTGCCTGATGTGTGCAACACCATCTCAAGTGTCGTAGCGCTGTATTCCGTACCAGAACACCAGCCCCATTTGCCCCGTCTTCAGTCTCTATACCATCTATATCTATGTGCGCATTGCTTGTAAAAAATAGATTCCACAGTGAAAAGAAATCAAAATATTACGTTACAATATTGTGTGACCTCTTTGCAAGAATCCTCTGCTCCTAGTTACTATTAAATCAGGTGCTGAGGTGCTGTGAATGAAGAGAACCAGAAGATGTTATTTGTTATGCGCTTGGGTGTACTAGTGTTACAGGCAACAACAGTCTATCCTGAATCTTCTGTTATATTGATTTTATTCAGCATTTACAGAGTTTCCAGTGTAGGACCTTGTTTTCCATCTTTGCAGCACAGTGGTTTTATTACATTGCCAGACAAGAAGAAACTATGGCAACATCTATTCTACCTCAAAGATATATTACTGGTGCTGTTGTTAGATGCTAGACATGATGAACATAAAGGTAAACAGCCTGCTTCTGGAATTAGTTCTTGAATATTTTAAATTTTTAACTGTTTTGTACAAAGGAGGGAGAAGGAATTTTATGTTAACTAAGCTTTGCCATTGACGTACCTAAAAAAATTAGATGTGGATTCTCCTACTAGCAGACTCAGCCTATAAAACTCAGGTGGGAGCTCAGGAGCACACAACAGTCAGAGTTTGCCTGATCTCAAAGCTCCCAGCTCTTCAAAGCTTCATGGACACTGGGACACTAAAGCTTTTGCTTCAAGACAATCCACACAGGGAGGTAATCCCAGAGACACAGCTCCTGCATTTGCTTCATTCTTAAGTAGCATGCAAGCTGAGGTTGGTCCACAATGCAGGACTCCTTTATGTTCTCTTGGACAAGGAGGCAAGAAGCCAGGCTGAGGTGATGTGTGCACTCATGGAAGATGATGTATGGATGGTTCAGAGTGGGAGGATTTATGAGGTGAGCAGGGAAGCTGAGGTATAAGAAAGAGTGGGAAAGAACAATCAAGTCACCTAATTTGGAGAAAATCGTGTTCAAATTGTAGAAAAGACAAAGGCTTCAGTCTCTTGGTAGCTTTAGAAGCTGAGTCTCTAGTAGGTGTTTGCTACAGCTTTTCATTGGGTACTTGGGGGATATATATGAGAGGAAAAGAGGAAGAAAAAGGTGAAGGAACCTCCTTGCACACTTCCAGACCTTGGCAGAAGCACGTACGAGGCAGACAGCCCCATTGTGTCCATTCACCCTCAGGCCAGCAGTCACTGCTTTGGCTTTATCTGCAGTCAGAGATGCCCTTAACGATGGCTTCTTTGTTCTTTTTTGTTTTAGCATAAGCTTTAAAACATGCTACAGTGTTTTACTGCAAAGTCAGTCCTCTTTGCTCTGGAAACTGTCATTTGAAACAGAAACAACAAAACATATTTCATTCCAGTAACAAGAAAACAAGAATCAGCATTTCTTTAAAGAGCTCTTAGGGCTCTGACAGAGGAGAGACTGATTTATAAGTCCAGGAGAAGCCCCACGTCTGTGCACGAATTGTGGCCAGGCTGCAGCTTCGGTGGTGAAGAGGAGCACGACATTTCCCGGGGACTCCTACCTCAGTGAACTGGAATTTTGAGGTGCAAATTAGCTCGAGGTTTGCACAGCAGAACTAGGAATGTTTTCCAGTTCTTTAAGCAAATCTTTAAAAAAGAGCGAAATCCAAAAGGAGCAAACTCTCACCCCCAAAACCCAAATGGGCAGCTTTCCAACCTGCCTCCCTGCCTCAGTTAGCGAAGGCTAATTAAAGTGTCTACAAAATAAGTTTTTATATATATGGGTAGCTACAGAAGAATGCTCTAAATGCGGAAGATGCACAAATGAAAGAATGAACAACTGTTAACCTGGGAGGCTACAGGGCTCAAATGTCTCAGCAGTGGGCAACGGAACATTTGGCCATCTGTATAATCCAGCCAACCTCTTAGCCATCCCACTCAATACTAGAAAGCTCCCACACTGTCAGAAGTGATCTGAAAGAAGAGACAAGGGTGAAATTGCAGAAGAAATAACATTGGAATACAAAAATTGGAGTCATGCCTCTATTATCTGATTTTCCTGACTTTTACAGTTGCTTAACTCTATTATATGATCGAAATTCCTCTGTCGTGTCTCCCTGAGAGCCTCTCTCTACTTTTCCATAGGGCTGAATTCTCTCAGTGGTAGGTGACACCCTGTCTCCCCCGAATTTTAAAAGAAACTCAAAGTGGGAAGAGAAGACATCTGAGCATGAAACGCATTTGGTGTTTCAAGAGCATTATAATTTTATTTTACAGTGATGATTCTGTCGTGTTGTAGAAAGAACAGACAAAAGTTCACACTTTGACACCTGCCTCGGTCTTCCTTCTCTTTCAAAAGGTTGCCCACCAAATTAATGATTTTAAAAGTGAAATATCGTTGTGCTGCTGTAGTGTGGTAACCTCAATCATGCCAAATTTCCATTGACTTTGGTGGCAAATCAGGTTGAATGACAAGTGTGGAACTGAGGCACTTAAACATTCACTTACAATTCACTTCCAGAGAATTACTTAAATGAAATAAAAATGTGGTTTAGGAAACTTATTACGACAACCGAGTGTAACTGCAGGGAAAGTACGAGGAGTGGGGGATTTGCCCGTTCTAGCTGTAGGCGATAATATTTTATTATTACAATTTGACCTGATCATGGTGGGATGAAGCAGAGCTCAGCTGAAAGCAGCTGCATGTTTTGTGCAACAACTTATAATGTCTTAACAGTGGATGGCTGCTTGGTCAGTGGTAGTGAAGCTGTTTGGTAATGTGCTCAAGTTAACTTTAAAAGGCCCTAATTGAATAAATCAAAGTCACACTGCTATTCATTTCTTTAGTCCTTGTGATACTTTAATGGTCTCAGTATCAAATGGGACATGTCTCTGTTTGTTTTGATAATCCTCATTTATGCTGTCTTCAAATAACCTCTTTTGCTGAGACATCGCATTCCTTGTTTTAAAAACCCTCTCTACAAACTGATAAAATTGCATTCCAAGTGGATCTGAGCAAGTAATGAGAACCGCATGGCCTGTAATAATTGTTTGCCTATTCAAGACCCAAATTGCATTTCAGACCGTTTATTGCTCAGTCCTGGAGTGGACTGTGTGAATTCTTGGTTTTATTTTTAATTGCCAGCTTTAGAGTTGTTCAGATAAATACAGTCTCTGTTCAACGAGTAGAAGAGATACAGGCAAAATAAAGAAAAACTGAGATCAGTGTGTTGTCACTGTAGGTAGCTCGAAACTTAGAGGTTTCTATCTTGACCACATGCCCTCATTTCAAGGCATCACTCCAATGTGTTGCTGGTAAATTATATGGAAATATTTCTTTACTTTCTTAATCTTTGCTCCTGGATTGTTTTCCAGTTGAGTGGGAGGTTATTCTCTTTTTATGACATCAGGTTCGATTACATTGAATTCTCTAAATACTTCATAAATTACTATAGGTACAAAGATAATTCAATCTGTATGAGACTAGGATCTAGATAAGCCATCTCCATATGTAGGCGTTGTGCAGGAGTGTGTACCTTCTTGATTAGTACAGATCATTTTGCTACATGGGTTTGCTCTGTTGTTGCTTTTACTGGGACAGGTTTTACAGCTTCTTTCAGAAAACAGTCGTCTTAGAATATAACTGCCTCCAAACTGGCTGTTATATTAGTCACAAGGTTCTCAGATTAAAATTTTAAAAATCAGGAAAAAATGAGAAGACATCCTATGTTAAAAGATAAAATTCTGTTGAGTTTAGTCCAAATGCTGAAGAAGCTATTTCTTGTATTCAGATTGGCCATACTCTCTTTTTGATTTTGTTTGGTATTTGAGAAATTATTTGCTAAAAATATTAGCACAGACAGATGAAAGAAGGAACTCTTAAATCTACCCCAAGTTATGTATTAAGGACTTCTTTAATATATAGCTAATGTTTTAGACAGATTTATTTCTCGCTTCTTTTTAGTTTGAAGGTTCACTTAGATGATACTAAAAGAGTTATTTAAGCTGAATATATTCATATATGCTTTTAGAGCAGGCTGCTGTACATAGTAATTCCATTTACTGACTGATAAATAGTGGATCGTGCATTTATATTACATGTTTATGCCTTTAGGCAGAGCTTGCACATGACTACAGTGGATTTTTTTTTCCCTCAAGGAAAATGATCGATGTGGAAAGGTCTCTTACTTGTGGTTAAGCCAAAACCTCAGTCTGATCAGCAGCCTGTAATCAGATCATGCAGTGAATTTCTCAGAAATAACTGGCCCAAAAATCAGCATTTCAATGAGGATTAATATTAATATTTCAGCTTGACACTTGCAACATTTGGAATATTCATAGGTGGTTACAAGAGGCCGTTGAAGATTTCGATTTGCTTTGTCCTTTCATTTTAAAAAGGAAGTTTTCGAATGTACTTGGCTTTTTTTACAAGACTTGTGTAATCTTGGACTTTCTGATATTAAAGAAACAGAATATTAAATATACCAAGTGCCATCTCTTGCTGCATGTGTAATTTACCTCCTGACACGAAGGACCTTCTCACTTTTCCCTCATCACACTCATCCTCACCCTTTTGAACACTTCACCTCTGGATTACCTTTTTCTGCCACTGCCGTGTCCTGGGAATGTGAGGAATTTATTGAGAATGGAAATTTTAAGCCCTAAATAAAGAGATGGCCCAGTTATTCGAAGCTGCCCAATGGCCCCACGTGTCAAATGTGCTGGGGAAACTAGGTGGCCAGGACAGACAGGCTGTCCTGAAATTCCTCGTTTGCACTTGGTGTGTGTGTGGATGAATTTAAAATTGCATCCATTTAACAACAGTGTAACTACAGCTGGTATTTTGAATTGTTTGTATACGCTGACTTGACTAGTCCTTTTTTGGTTTGTGTTTTTTTAAGGATCATTCAGAAAACCCTCTAGGTGCAGCCGTGACACTGGCTCATGAGCTGGGACACAATTTTGGAATGAATCACGACACGCTGGAGAGGGGCTGTAACTGCAAAGCGTCGACCGATAAGGGAGGTTGCATCATGAACCCCTCTACTGGGTAAGTATGAGGGTAAGCACTGGCAAGTTATTTACAGTGGG
Source organism: Apaloderma vittatum (assembly GCF_000703405.1). NCBI lineage: Eukaryota > Metazoa > Chordata > Aves > Trogoniformes > Trogonidae > Apaloderma > Apaloderma vittatum. The sequence continues at coordinate 13,582 of NW_009722085.1, read as the reverse complement.
AAATATTCTGTTTCATTTTGTGTCTGAGGAGCATTTAAAGGGAAAAAAGAAAAACCTCTTCAACACCCGACAAATCTTCTCGCAGTTCTGCCCCTCAAGCTGAAACCATTAAACTTGTTATCAGAGCAGGGTAGGTACAGTTGTACTTTCACATTTCCATGTTAGCAGTGTGAGAGACAAAAAATGCTATAACTGGTTAATTTAAAAGAAACAAACACACAAAACCAGCAAAAAAAACCCTGACAAACTGCACTGCAAGTGTTCAATCAGAATTCCACTGTCTCTCATCTTGCCAACTGATTATCAGGCGTAATAGGAAATGAGCATCATCCCAGGGTCAAGACTAAGATGAATGTGTAGGAAATAAGGCAATGCAGGAAATGTATTATTAGACTCTCTGTAAAGCCTTTGTTTTCTGCAGAGAAAGTTTTTAGTTTTGCACAAACTCGTGCGTTTCACCCCTTGTAGCTGTTTCAGCAGGTGAGTAAATTAAATCTGTGTGGTCGGTGGGGTTAGGACTGACTGTTCAGTGGTCAGAGTGAGCTCTTCCAAGAAGAAAGATATGAGGCACTGTGGAACATAAAGCCAGTGAACCTGTGGCCATCTCTCTAAGCCTGTGCTGACGATAAAGGCACTATGTCAGCAGAGAAGCTTTTGTAGACACAAAAATTGCAGGTACCATGAGCAGGGTGGCTGATTACAGCTTGCTTCTTGGTATCTTAAAGCACTGTTAGGAACTGGACTATATAACAAATGAACTCTCCGTGTCCATTTTTTGATGAGAGCTGATGGGATTAAACTAAAACAAGTGTAGATTTACCAGAGCTTTCTGCTGGGAAGTGCTGTGCCAGGCTGCACCGCCTGCAGAAATGTTACTGCCTGTGACTGGAAGCAGTGGGACAAATATCTGTCAGCAGTGTCTTGCAGATACAACTGGCTTTGCCTTAGGGCAGGGGGACAGTCTAGATGATCTTCTGGTGTCCCTCCCAGCCCCAGCGTTCTCTGTGTGTGCTTAAACTTCAACTGTTGCATAAAAATTTCTTCTGGGAATTGCTATCAGCTCAACCTCTGCCTTCTCCAAGACCATTTCTGGGAAAGGAGAGCAATGTGGGAGAGGCCAGGGAGTGCTGGGCAGGATTGCTGCCTGCTGCTCAGCCCAACAGCAGCCTTGGCCTTTCTTCAAAGGCATTGCTGTCACCCTTCTTAAAGGCAGAAAAAGGGATCCTGGCCAGAGGCCAAGCACAGCAAGTTAAGAGACAAACAAAAGAGAGTTGTGTGTGTGCGTGGAGGAGAATGAGAGTGCTTCCTACAGTTCAGAAAAGAAAAAAATCACTTGGCCCTTCTAAACCAATAAGTAGTAACTAGCTGTATGGAGGTGCGTTCTGCAGCACGTATGCATGCTGCGAAAGCAAACCAGAATTGGAAACGGGGCTCTGAGGTGAGGTGAGGTGATAGCTGGTAAACAGCAGGCAGGCACAGGTCTGGGCTCGGAGTTCCTGAAAGGTGTGTGAAAGCTTTAGTCATCTCCTGGTTGGGCATCCAGATACTCCGTTTTTGCAAATAAACACAGGACAGAAATTTGTAGACATTTTCTGAGCTCACCTTGTGAAGACGTCTCTACCATGAGATTAGACAGCTCTTCCCTGGTTCTGCCGTCTGCACCAGAGCCTTTTGGGTGTATCTGAAGGTGCATTAAGAAAAGTGTGTCCAGCAGGTCTAGGGAGGTTCTCCTCACCCTCTACTCTGCCCTGATGAGACCACACCTGGAATCCTGTGTCCGGTTTGGGGCAGTTCCAGAGAGACAGGGACCTACTGGAGAGAGTCCAAGGGAGAACTACGAGGGGGATCAAGGGACTTGAACATCTCTCCTATGAAGAGACACTGAGAGACTTGGGGCTGTTCAGCCTTGAAAGGAGATGGCTGAGAAGGGACCTTACATAAAGAAGTATCTGAGGGGTGGGAGTCAAGAGGAAGGGGACAATCTCTTCTCAGGGGGCCCAACAACAGAACAAGAAATAATGGATTTGAGTTAGAACATAGGAAGTTCCACCTCACCATGAGGAGAAGCTTGTTGGCTATGCGGGTGCCGGAGCCGTGGCCCAGGCTGCCCAGAGAGGGTGTGCCGTCTCCTGCTCTGGAGACCTTCAAAGTCGGCGTTCCTGTGTGGCTGCTCTGAGTGACCCTGCTCTGGCAGGGCGTTGCACTGGGTGAGCTCTAGAGGTCCCTTCCAACCCCCAACATTCCATGAGTCTATGATTCCTCTGTGCTGGCTCTGCCAGTCCAGAGCCTTGGCTGTGGGGTGGCTCAGGGCATGGACAGAACAAGGTCGTAGCAGCTCAGATCTGAGTCCAAGCAGCTCAGCTCACTTTATCTCTGGGTTTCTGTAGCACCTTCCAGGTTCAAGGCTGTGCTTCCCTCAGCAGCACCGTGCCCAACGCCAGCACCCCATAGGTTCAGCTCTTCAGGGAGGAGGCCATCAGGTACTCGTCAGCTTTGTAACACTCTCTTTGGATTTTTTACCAAGCTTTATGTACAGCTTATGCCTGAGGAAGAGTTGTGGCATTCACAGAACTGCATAGGCTATTGGGTTTGCGGTGATTATTGATTTATAAGTGGAAATTTAAAATCAGCGTTATAGCCTTAGGCTTTACCTTCCTACTGTGCTGTCAATCTGTAATAAGTATTCTGGAAGAATACTTTATGCCTTAAGCCAGACTGCATGTTACCAATTTAAAATTAACATTTTGAATATTTACCTAACATCTGACCAATAGTAGTATTCCTCTGAGCACCGTGGTTCAAGGAACATTGAAGAGTTTTCGGCTCAGGAAGTACATGTCTGTTAAAGGAAAGCCAAATGAATATTCCTTACCTGAAATGCATTCTCAGAATAGCAAAAAAAAATCAAAACAATGAACATCCCAGGGAAGCCACATACATTTAGAGAGACAGCCTGCTTTCTCCATGTGCTCATTGGCATTCACTTCGTGCTCTTCTAATTTGTGTCAGTTTAAGGTAGATTTAACAAGTGCAAGGAAAAAAAACAAAGAAAAAAAAAGAAATCTTTGGGCTGAAGCTAATGTAAAAAGTACAAGCCCCTGAGAATTCCTTATCTGATATCTAAGAAGCATAGAAAACATCTGGGTTATAACAGAAAGGCTTCTGTAAACTTAACTTTGGAGTAATTTGTGTGGTTGTGCAGCAAAAGGGGATATTTTAAGGCTTTTTACATAAAAAGTGATTTCATTAATTATTGCCATTACTTTCAGTTCTTGTGTTTCAGTCTTTGAAGGGGTCTTGGAAATTACTTCTTGGGAGAAAAAGTCTCCAGGGACCAGCGTGGAATTTAAACTCTGTTGGATCTATTCTTTAATGAGCTTCCTATAGCTTTTACTCTCAAAAGATACCAGCAAGATGTGTATCACTTGTGTATGAGCTACAAATGCCTTAAAGACCTGCTACTTTAGCAAAATATAATTTGTATATGTATATGGGTTAAAATATAAACCCCAAAATTTGTGGCACTCCAGGTCTTTTAGTGATTCAAATATCTGCTATGGAAATCATACAAATCCCACTGTAAAAATTTGAGGGTTCGCTGTAGAAATATTATCAATAAGCAATATTTAATATTAACACATTGTTCTCTTTTTTATGCATATGTTTCATTAATATTCCTCTAGCTCTTTTGATCATAAACTGTTCCTAGTGAAAAAGAAGCATGTAAGGAGACTTAAAGAGATTTACAAATCTTTTCACTGAGATTGCAGTATCTGAAAACTAAGGAACTAGGCTGAGCCAGCAAGGCCATTTCAATATTCCACTTGTTTTCCAAGAATCTCCCTAATGTTTCCACTCTCAGGAGTGAAAATATTCTTCCTGACAGCTAGATAAACACAGAAGAGTTCTGGTGAAACCCAAGGCGTTAGTCTAGATTTATACCACTGCAACTAAAAGCAGAATTTAGCACAAACTGTGGAGGAAGATTAAGGCAATTAGCAGTGTTTGTTTATTGAATAATTTTGGAAAAGCACTTTTTATGTGCTTTTTCATCAAAACTGAGCACAGGTATCTCCCTGCGGGTTGAAATTGAGTGAGTTCCCCTGGAGTAGCTGAAAGCTTGACATTTCTTGAAAGCCTTAAGGGAAAGAAAATTTGTATTGTCTTCTGCCTCCTCTAAACCCCAGGGTTTATACTTGCCCTCACCCCCGTGTCTGTGTCCTTGCCAGCGGCATGCTCTTCTGGTTCATATATAGGTGACTTACACAACTCACTTATGAGAAGAGCTGAGCACACTGGAAACGTGTTCATCCTTCCCTCTTACCAAAAGTGCTCCTTGATGCGAATCCATTTCCCCTCTCCCGACCAGTTTAGTTAGGTGTTGATGGGAATCCAGGAAGCCACTAAGGACAGCTAGCTGTACCAAGCTCACTCAGGTGTGATCCTACTGCAGCTGCCATCCCTTTGCAGAGTTCCAAGACTTGCCGTAATGAAAGCTTCTTTCCTTGTCCTCTTGCAGAACGTGTTTCTCTTACCGGGATGATTTGTTGTGGCTGAACCTCCCGGCGATAGATAGTTGAAATGCCAGGCAGGCTCCTGGGATAAAGCCATTTGTTTCATCTATCTTTGCACTTCCACAGACAGAAGCAGGTTTTCATCATGCTGATAGAGCAGAGGATGGAGGGGAAAGGGCCACTTTGTAGTCTCCTCCAGTCCCCTTTGCATCCGGCAAATGATAGAGATCATTCCTCAGGTCTGCCCTACTTCCCACACCCCATTTCTTTCACTGTCCTTGTATTGTGAGGTGAAATACTTCATACAGACCTGGAGGAGTGCATGCTTTAGCCATAAGCTTACAGCTATAAATCATGGAGGGCTTTTGCACACCCGTTCAGCAGACCCCCACTTACCTCATTGCACTGAAAGTACAAATGGAAAATGCAGCCAGCTTGCACCCTGCAAACAAGTAATTGTACTTAGGAAGTCAGGATGTGCTGAGGAGCTGGTATCCGTGAGGGCATGCCTTCAAATGCCCTCGAACTCTGGCATCAGGTACCGTCACTTTGGGTTCGAATCCCACTGCGCGTCAGTCGCAGCCTGGCAGCAGGTCACGTTAAGTCCTTATTCCTACCTTGGATGTAAGTTGCTTCTCCTCAAAGCCCATAGTTAAGAGATGAAATAAATGCAAATTTAAAATTTGTAATTTAAAATTGCGAATCCTTAAGCAAAGAAAGAAATACCGTATGGGCTCTTCTTTCAAGGCATGAAATGAGTGGTGTATATAGTTTAAAAGTGCAAAACCTGATGGGTCAAAGAGAGTGTGGCCATTGCTATTTGCTCAACAGACTTTTGAATGAAAGAATATCTCTTCAGAAACTTTTTTTTCTTAATCTAGGTTCCCAGTAGATCCATTTTTCCTTTGTTCCAAGACTTCTGGGATGTGTGCTGGTTTGTGTCCCAGAGATGGCCCAGAGCCTTAGGGACACAAAGCCACGTGGTGCCGTGCAGGAAGGTCTGAGCCAGTAACCCAAACAAGGCAGCAGTTTCCCCTTGGGAATTTACCCACACAACAACTCTTCTTTGTTATTTTCCTTTTAGAGTGATGTTCCTTTTGAGAAGTCAATGAATGAATGGAATCCCTACTATGCCTACCTTTTTTTTCTTTACTTTTTTTCCTATTCTTATCTCAGATCTTGCGTTACCATTTTATTTTCGCAGCTGAACTGAAAGTCAGTATATCTTTCTGATTAGGTCAGGTTTTAAATTCAATTTACTCAGATAAATATGACTGCATATTTTATAAGGGAAGTGGAGCTCAGACTGTGACTTTGTGGTGGTGGCAGTGCAGGACAGCTGGGGGCCTGCTCCAGCCTGGGGACCAGGTTTTGTGCAGTGATCGTAAGCGAAGAAAAGGGAGCAATGAAGTTGAGATCAATTCTTTACCCTCTTGCCTATTGATCATCATTGTAGAGGATTCTTTTACGGAACTGTGCCTTTGGGCGGGAAAATAGCAGCTAATTTTGAGTAATTGCCTTTCAGTACACGATTTCACTTTTTAATTATTGAGTTTTTAGACACAGGGTTTGGGTGAGGAGAGCAATTACCAACACAGAAAGAGCACATAGTAGAAAGGCAGAAAAATGCTGGTTCATTTACTGCTGAAATTTGGAGAATACTTTTTTTTTAAGCAATCAAAAAAAAAAGCTCACTGTTATCAGCATGTTTTTAACTACAGTCGAAACTCTTATGGTGGAATTAAAACAGGTAGCTGATGGGCAGATGCATGTTTCTGAATAAGAGTGTGAGTGAAATGTGATCTGGTAAGAATTAGCTGGGTGACAGCCCCAAATTAAACTAATTGATTCCATCTAAGTGCTGATGTGAAAAGACAGGTAGGACCTTCTTCCAGGTACCACTGAAAAAGAACATTGGTACATCCTCTGTTTTACTTCCCTCTAGGAACACTTAGAAGTTCTGTGCTGAACCCTGAGTTAGTTACAAGTAAGGCCAAATAAAATATTTAAGTGGAAACACAGCATTTTTTCCTGAGTAATAGTACCAGCTGTCTACGATTAGCTAAAAAGTGACACCAAGAGAGGCCATGAGTTGCACAGAAGATAATGTAGATGTGAACACTCCCGTTCACCCCACTGGTGATAAACTGGTATATAGGTTCGTTACATGAGTGACCCAGGCATCTCGGGATTAGATTAGGAAATATTTGTTCTTTATTGCACATTACAGGCCAATTCCCAACTGTTTTGAAAGTGTAGTGCTGTGTGATCTGGCAGAAGAAGCTAGGTTTGAAAGGCAGCTTTCCTGCAAGTGAGAAAGTTATATCTGACACGTTCCTACAATGCGTCAACTTCAGGGGCCAAGGGGAGGTGCATTACACTTTAGTTTGTGTTATTTATAGCATCCATTTCTGTGGCAGAGAAAATAATGTTATTATTGGCTACCCTCTGTTGACAGCCTTCTGTGGTAGCAAGTATATTATCAGAGACACCTGAAATGGCTATTTCTTTGCTTTCTCCTCTTCTCCTCCATCCCCAGTTCATGCTGCTTTCACATTGTTGAAGGTCTGCTTTCATTTTGTTTCCTGTTTTTTCTCTGACCCAGGTTCCACAGCGCTCAGACTTTGCAGATTTCTTCGGTGTTTATGCTCAGTGTAAGGGTAGGGCTAGCGGAAGTTTCAGCGCTCGCACGTAACTGGTATTTCAGGAGTCCCACAATTCGTCCCCAAACTTCGGGGTTCTAAGGGTGCTTTTGGAAATGCTCTCCAGAGCCATTGAGGTGTCACAGCTTGGATTATGTATTTGTTGTCTCTATTAAAGTAAAATTAAATGACAAGTCATGGGCATGTGAGTTATAGAATCTATGTACAGGGTGTCTTTCCAAATGCCATCAGGTATTTCTGATTATCGTTGCATCCACAGCAAACATCCTGAAATATGGATTTGGGCAGAAAAATCCAGTGAATCGAAACCACACCCTCATTTTGTCCTCTGCTGCTGTTTACTTCCACCTCTGGTGAACCAGAATAGCATTTGGTGGGGCTATGTGATAATCCAGCTAAAGTTAAAAAAAATTCAAATTAAAGTTAAAGTGAGAGCTAAAATCCACACAAAGTTAAAAACAAGGCTTGTGGAGGCCAAAGAATGTGTAGTAAAGAGGGTTAATTAGTGATCTGTCTTGCAGTTAGTGTGCTACACCACTGGTGTGCTTTGATGGAATCACACAATCGTAGAACACGGATGGTGCTGAAGGTCTGTTCTTGCCTCGTCTATCACCCTTTTACCATTAATGAGATTTAGGAGTGCACATCAAAAGAAGGCTGGTACCAGTAATGCCGATTTGATAATGCATAAATATACATTTGCGTGATAGATGGGTGGCTGATGTCTCTTGGAGAACTATTTTGCTCTGTAGGGTTGACTGTCAAAGGCTTTTGTGAGGAGCCTTGATATTTAATCGTCTGCTTTTGTTTGATTTGTGTCTCTAATCTGCCATACCAAAAAAAAATTTAACTGCATTATAAAAATGTAGTTAAATAAGGAAAACATAGTTAAAATCCATTATGGACAACTTAGGAATGTACTAATCATACGTGTCATTTATTTTATTAAGTATCAGTTTCAACATTAGTTTCACATTTCTTCTTTTTGAAAAACGATCTCAAGGAAGCGGGAAGTAAGGTCACCTTGATTTTGGTTATGCAAGCGCTAAAGTGGAGTCTACCAAAGAGGGCTAAGAAAACATACACCCTCCAGAGATTTCCAGCATGCTAGTTTCAGGAGACAGTGAAGTATGCCATGAACACAACATCTTGGCTTTAGCACCAAATCAACTTGAAGTAAAAACCACTTATTCCAACAGTTCACAAAGTAAAAAAAAAAATAATTCAAAAAGTCATGGTAGAAATGGGACAGAAATCAGAAATACAGTGTGGGAAAGTACATTTTAATTTGCTGACTGGGTTCTCTTTTTATTTTCTAGACATCTCGCAGCATCTTGTAGCTGCAGAGCTGTTAAACATTAGATAATCAAACCATTATTAGTTAGCGCAGTATTTCCTGACCCCTCTCAGTTTGTTTTCAGCTGTGCAGACCTCACTTTACAATGTTCAGTCTGGCAGCTTAGCGACATTAAACTGTGGAGTCAGCAGAACTTTCTGGAATTACCTCTGTTACAATTTGAAGAAAATGAAATTATCGTTAAGATGTAAACAGTTTCTAATTAAACTCTGAAGCTGTTTATGTTTTCAAGCCAGACTGAGCTCTGCGCAGAGACAGACTTCTTTGTTGTCTTTTTCTTTTTTTTAATAAAGTTGATATACTGATGTAATAAATTGCTTGTGACAGAGCTAGGTCTGTTGTGCCAGCAGTGCAACTGCTTTTTTTTAAAAAAAAAACTTAAGCAACATATCCCTATGCCCTAGTAATTTAGTACATTGCATTCTGGTCCTTCCTTTAGTAGGAAAGAGCCACGAGATTACAAAATAGATTTATGTCAGTCTTCCACTTAACTCCAAGTAGCCCCGTGGCTGCAGTGCATTTGGCATTCTTTTCTGTCAATAATTTCCATACATTACAGATATTATCTTTAACTGTTGTGGCAAATAAGAGCTGCATTGAAGAATTAGTAGCGTTTGTTGAAATACTCCACATGTTTCTCAGTCCTTTACAGGAGTGGCTCACCGTTAACAATTAGCACACAGAGCTATGGGGCAGGTCTTTTAAAAAAAAAAAATGAAAAATTACTGCTTTTTATTTTAGTTTAGTCTTTCACATTTTAGTAGATGTGCAGAGTGAAAATATTTGGCTTTTCTGGTGTATTCTAGAGGAGGACTCGTGCAGATTTACAGCACGCTTTTTCTGTAAGTGAAGCTGACAAGGAGAGAGGTTCCTTCTCAAATGAAAACACATTTTACTTCTGGTGTGATTATTTATAGCTGATACTTAAGGACAAGTCGTGGTTTCTGTATCCAGAGTGGGCACAGTTTTACTAGCTTGGATGCCGGTATGTGAGAGCTCAGCTGTGTTTTGTCTTGTCAGTGTAATACCCATAGAAAATATAGCTCTGTAAGGAACATTTTTCTCCTGCAGTAATGCTGTTGCTGTGACCCACGAGAACAAATCATATAAGGACATTTCCCTTTATCTCAGCTTTCTGTTTCATCAAAAAAAAACCACCAAAAAACAACCAACTTTTCAACCTGCAGGGATAAATCTGCAGTGCAGCGCATGGAGCACCCAGTGTCCAGTTTTAACTGGTGTTAATGAATTCCAAATTCCCAGAGTATAAATGGAAACGTACCTTCAAGGGCATATTCTTAAGGTCACGTGAATGCTCGTTTCTGAGCATGTGTTCTATGCCCTGAAGGATTTTAAGGAATTGACGTCGCCTTGGAAGGCCGAAGCCCTGTAATTAAGTGATGCCTACAGCTGCATTTGCCACAGTTGTCATGGGAATCGCAGAGTCTTTTGTGCCTGGGATGGATGTGCAAAATGTTTAAAATTCAGAGAGGGAAGATATCCATTTTATCCCAACAATTGCTTCCTGCAAAGTCATTCCTTTTTTTTTCTTTTCTGTTGTCAAAGCCTATTATGAAGTCCTGGATGCATTTTCTGTGGGATTCTGATGGCAGAAATGCAGGGAGGCTGTGTTTCAGCTTTTTAAAAGTGAATGGCACAGCCCCAGTGGCGAGATGAAGATGAGCAACCACCTATTTAAGTGTAAAGCCACTGAAAATAAAAAGGCGAAATCCTAGGGAGCCTTTCTGGCTGCTTCTAATGTAGCGTGGAAATCACCTCATCTTCATCACTGATGTTCTCCTGGCAGCCAAACAGTGCTTGGTGTGAAATCCAGGTTCCCTCAAAGTTCATTGAATAGCTTGTGTGGGCATTAATAAGGTGAGGATTTCATCAGGATGCCTATGGATTCCTTTAGATTTCTCAGAAGCTTTTCATTCCTGTGAGTGTAAGATTTAATTTCGCTTAAGGGTCCCTAAGTCTCAGATCATGGCTGGACCCATTCTTTTCTCATGGCTTGCAATAGTGATTTCATACAATGTTGCTATTATTTTTTTATTTTGTTCAAGCTCTGTGAAAGAGAAAATGGAAGCTGGAAAAAGTGATTCATTTCTATCTTATTTATGATTTTTTTTTGAAGGAATTTCACTTCCATTTGTCTGAGGTGATTTAGGTGATATGGAATAAACTGCTTTTTTCCCAGTGCTTATCTTGTAGCAGAAGAAGAGAGAGTGGAAGTGCTGGGGGAATGCAGTCTGATTTCTGGTGCTGTCATGCTTCACTTCTCTTCCCTTTGGATCTTCTAAAAGAAAAAAAAATGAGCCATGCTGCTTGCAGGTCGGATACTCTTGTCTTAAAGTCCTGATTTATTAAGAGACCAGGTAGTACAGATGTTAAGTGAAATCAATACAAGCCTGTCCTGCAGGTATATATTCTTTCCAGCTTTTTGCAGGGCTCAGATATTTTTCTCTAACACGCACATCTCACCGACTGGCATTTCCATAAGCTTCATCCTCTTAATGATTCTGCTGCTGCTCTTCCTGGTGTTTCTCCACGTGCTTTCTCCAGAGGGCTGCTTCCCAAACCTCTTCTCTCTGGCCTGGGGTCCTTATAGCATTTAGCCCTCCTCAGGGCTTGACATCCTTTGATCTGCTCACCTGATGGACAGGCTCCTCCTCATCCAAATCCAGCTGCTGAGGGCAAGTACCCACAGGATGGCAGGTCTTTAAATCAGCTGCTCACACTGATCAGGTTGGCTGGAAATCCAGCTGCATAAATCAGGAGTCGGTTTTAGGCTACACACAGGACAGGAGTCTGTACTGGTGAAAGTGGGAAATGTCCATAAATACATATCCTGGATTGATTTTTTTGTGTTACAATCTAGGTTTGATCTCCCCTTTTGTTTGCTCTGCTTTGTGAAAAATGAGTTTGTTCTTCTCCCTCACCCAGATATGCTCTCTATCAAGAGTTCCTCTTGAAACCGTGTTCCCAAAGCAAGTTTTATAATTTTTTTCTCTCAATCTTCTCTTGACCTATTTAAAAAAACACCCAATTTCTAGGGTTTTTTCCAAGGGGAAAAAAAAAACAAAAAAACCAGAATGGAATGCAACTGCCTAAAACAAAATTGTAAATTAATTGTAAAATCCATCAGGAACTAACTGAAGTGTCATCACAACGCGGCGCTGCCCTCCCATTTCAAGCTGGGCCAAGCAGCGCCTTTTCTCTAACCAGGACTCGGGGAGGAAGCTGATCTCCAGCAAGGTATTTTGAGCAACGGGATGGACTGTTTGTCTTTATTCACTGGTCACGTGCTGAGGATGTTGTGTTTTGTGTAGCCAAATCCAAACATGGGACATTCCGGTTGTGCTTCTCATCTGCCACTTCCTTCTTCACCAGCAGCTGCTGCAGGCACGGGATGCTGCTGCCCAGCTTTGCATCAGCCTGGGACCAGACCAGACCTGACCTTTTCATCTCTCCTTCTGCTATTTGTTGCTTTTTTTTTCTTCTTTCTTTTTTTCTTTTTCTTTTAAAAAAAGCCCAACTTTTACTCTAGTCAGCATTGGATTAACTTCAAATTCTAAGCAGTAGATTGTGCAACCTGAACTCTCAGCTATCCGGCGAATTTTTATTAATGAGGTAGTGGTCTAAAAGGAAACAGAGCAAAAGATGAGCCAGAGGCAAATTCAAACTGATTAGAGCTACTTTCCTTGGCTGTCTGGTTTCCAACAGGAAGAGCAGTTGTCTGAGTTCAATTCCCACAGAGCTTTTGCAATGCAGATAACTCCAGCATATAGTCGGAATACTGTCAGGATTGATAAATTGGGTTAGTATTGCTTCACCCCCAGAATGGAGAAATACAAGTCACAATAGGCCTCTCGACAAGAAAAAAAAAAGGTCTCCAACTGTACATTTGTCAAAGGAAAAGTAACTGCTAATAATGTTTTATTTGGCAGTTCTGTGACTGCAGAAATATCAACCCGTGACAATGTATACTGTATAAAGCCGTTAAGTGTTGTTCCTCTGCAGAAAGCACTTTTCTGAGCCATCCAGCCATTTGTTTTGTTGCTGCTTTCTGCCCTGAAGTCTCACATCCAGTATTACAAATCTGCCTTTTTGAATATTTCAGGTAGTTAAATCTCCACCTTCGGTTTAACAGGAGAGGTCAAGTCTCAGCCGGGGCCGTGACAATCCAGTCTAGGCACCTGAAGTGAGATTACTTGAATGCATTCTGGGAAGTTGCACCATCCCCAGAGCCAAATTAAAATGAACCTAAAGCATTTGCGTCTGGAGTTTAAACATCTATTTGGAGAGACTCTCTTTTCGGTAACCCTGGCAATTCCATCGTAGCACAACAATTAACACATCAATTAAATTAACCACTAGTGTGAGATATTTGCTGTTATTTATCAGAATTGCAAAAACTACCATGTAGTGCACATGACAAAAGCTGTTGGAGAAATCTAGGTTTGTTTTTAAATCACTGACCGTGAACTCAGGCAGCAAGAGCTTTGATGTCACGTATAACTACGTGGCCCAATTCTGTGCTCTACTTTATTGATGCTCTAGGGATTAAAACTATAAAGGAGGAGCAAGAGAGTGAAAAATGGGCTAGAAAAATAAGCATGAGTTGTCAGACATTTAGTGCCTTTTGAAGCAAACTTCCTATTTCGATACTTGATATAAAACCACTCTCCAGTTTTAGCTAAATCCTTCCAACACCACCAAAAAAGGTGCTCCCCAGCAGCTCTGGGACTCCTGTTTGTACAAAGCTTTATCATCCGCTGCTTGCAAGGGCCTGCACGTCTTCCAGGAACCCAAAGCCTCCTCCAGTTTACCCCCTTCTCCCAGTAGTCCTGGGTGTTTGCCACTTGCAAAAGCTTTGGGTGGGAGCTAATCTGCAGATACCTCTAGGGTCTCCCCTTATTGTGCTGGGATCTACTTAAAGACTGCCTTTGTGTCTTTGTCCCTCAAAAATACTTGCAAATGAAGTATTTTTAAATATAATTATTTAAATAATTGATTTTATATTTTTATATTTAAATATAATTATT
>NW_009722084.1:42665-122452 GCF_000703405.1 Apaloderma vittatum | reverse complement strand
GGCAGCGACAGTGAACAGCTAGCAAATATCTCCGTGGAGGAACTGGATGGTGAGCATCGTCCTTGCAGTTTTCCAAAGGGGACTGGGGACAAGGAAAAGCTCATTATCACCTTCTCTGTAGCGTTGTCGTGCAATAACTGGAGGTATTTTCCCTGTGAAGCCAGGAGCAAAAGGCAGGTCAGAAGTGAGATGGCTCATCAGATCAGGGACAAAGAAAAGGTCCCTGACCAAAGTTATGTTGAGAGCTGTAGACTGATTTTAGCCTCAGATTTTGCCCTTCTGTCTGGAAGTAAGGCAGCTTTTTGAAAGAGTAGGGCTGCTTTTTATGGGCAAAAACTTCACAAAGAGAAAAAGTTAGACTAATATCTTTTTATAAAGATATCTTTAGCCTTTCCTGGGAACCTGCAGAGCTGAATCCGTCTTCCTAGCAAGCCTTCTCATTTGCTTTGTGGCCTTTCAAAAAGTGTGGTTTCTCTCTGTGTCTCAATGTAACAAGATGCATGAAGGTGGCTGGTGGCTTAAAAAGATGGAAAGAGCTTTAAAATTCCCTTTTCCAGGTCAGTGATTGGGAGCACAGATCAGCCTCAGGCTGGCAAAGGCTATCAGGAAGGTTGTCCACATCTGCTGCCTGTAGGATCCCGTAATTTCCTCCTTAGAAGCTGGTTGCTGCTAATCCCTGCTGCCCCGCAGACGGGGTGTGAGGCCAGGTAGACTCCCAGTCTGGTTTGTAGTGGGAAGGTTTCTTCTGCAGGCAACTTGAGACTCATTGGGGTCATTTCTAAGCAAAAGTTAATCTTGTTGGCAGCTGCTCTTTGGGGGCTGTGGAGTAAATTGAAGCTCTTGGTTTGCTTCCCAGTGGACATTTGGTACAAGCCTTGATCATAATCAGCGGTCTAGATGGAGACATTGATGAAGAAATGACCAAGGGAATGGTGCAAGGTGCAAACAGTCCTTCCAGGACAGATTGGAGACATTTTGGCAATACAGAAAACCAACATTTCTGCCCACCCTCCCCTTTTCACCCGTGCTTCAGGGAACCGAACCTTAGTTTTCAAGCTGTTTCAACTTGGAGCCTTTGGATTTAGTTTTGTGAGCTTTACATTAACTTAGGTCTAAGTACAGGCAGTGTTTTCTGAGGATTTGTGGTTTCTTCTCTTCTTCCCAATGAGTGTGAGCTGAATGCAGTTCAGGTGAGAAATGCAACACGAGAAACCCTTTAGGGTGCAGCCTAGCTAAGACCCCCAGGGCACAAGGGCTGCAGAGGCAGCTTCTGGGTTTTTCTCCTGGGTTACAGGAGCTTTGCTTGAAGATTCGAGTTGGTGAGCAGAACTGAACTGGCTTAGCTTCTGTGCATCCTATAGATGACAGATTATGTTGTAAAGTAAAACTTAGTTGTTGTGCCTACTCAGGATGACAGGGGTTGTCTGAGCAGATGGGAGGACATTGGACGAGGTCCTGCAGTTTATTTCAAATGCAGAGAACAAGGGTTTTTCTGCTATGGCTACTGTGATTAGAGCACATCTGCTGTAACTGCCTTTGAGCTTTGCAGACAACTGTCAAGAGCTGATTCAAGTGGCATCAGGGCTGCTACCCACTGTGAGGGCCATCCCGTTGCACGAGGGAAACTTGTCCTTGGTTTGTTCCCCTGCTGTTTGCATGGAAATGGTCTGTGGCTGGACGTGGGAAGGAAGCCCAGGCTCATTTCCATCCCTCTCATGTCTCCCTGCTGCGGTCTGCAAGCGTCATGAGCCCTCTTGGCATCGCTTTCCCACCGGGGTGGGAGTGGTGGCTGCGGGAGGCAGCTGGTCCCAGCCCCACAGCCAGCCCCACGGAGAAACCAGCACTCCAGAGGCTGCAGATCATGCCCGTTAATTAACAAATGAAGTGAATTAGGTGTAGAGGAGCCGTCTTTTGAGCTGAGTCCCTGCTAATGCGAGTGCTGCGTCCATTTAATGTGGTCGGTGCCCGGTTACGGCTGTGCTGCTGAATGGGAGAGCAGCGGAGTTCATTCATCTCCCTTCACACAAAGTATCCCCCTCATTCTCCTGGAGAATGGTTAGAGCTCTTTAGCTAATCATCCATTTATTCTCTGGCTATTAAGCGCAGGCTTCTCGTTAGAATCCAGTCATATTTTTTTTCCTGAAAGCCTTTTACTGTACAAACACCTATTTTCGAGGGCTTTGTGACTTTGCCATGAAGATATGCCCCAGTTCTTAGCCTGGCAGGGAAGAGCTCAACCTCAGGCCATTTTCTTCCCCTTGCAAATACAGAAGTGGCACCAAATTCATCTGTATCTGCTAAAGCCAGAGCAGCATAAGAAGCTGGAGATATTTTTCTGTATGCCAGCTACCCAAGTACAACCTAGCCACTGGAAATTATATGTAATATTAAGTCAGCAGTCACTATCTTACCGTGTTTTGTCACTAATACTAGATCAATGCCCAGGTACCACCGATCACTGCCCAAACCCAAAACAGAAATCATCTTTCTGCCTTTAAGCATAAACTGTTCCAGGGTGAATAACAAAATGTTCTTCCTTGAGAAGTTAATGTCAGTGAATGGGAGCTTTGTGGATATATCAAGCTGTGATAGCGTGATGCCAATAACATATTTGCATTTAATCTTATGGGCTGGGAAAGAGATGCCAAATTCCCTTTGGTTTCTTTTCCAGTGAGATTTTGGTCCTGTGGGAGTTCCAGGCTATTGAGAAATTCCAGTGACACATATTAAATCATTGAAGTTCTGAAGCTGGAGAAGTTGGTGGGAATTTTCTATAATGCTTCTCTGTGCTCAAGGCTCCAACAAGTGCCTGATCTGCCATTTTTTGCCAGCAGATTTTCTTTTTTCTTTTTTTTTTTGCATCTAGCATTGCATGTTTCAATGCCGTTCACTTTGGGAAGGATTTCTGCAAGTGCGGGCTCTGAGATGCTGCAGGGCAAAAGGTGCTGCGCTGCCTGGCTGGGACGCAGCCTGTCTCCCCCTGCACATCCCTGCGTGCAGCCTGCAGGGGGGTGGGTGAAGGATAATGTTGAGATCAGGAAATGAAAAATATTTCTGACTTCAAGTAACGTAAGGGGGAAGGGATCCAGGTTCTCGGATGAGCTTGTGCCGTTCAAAGCGGTGTGTTAGGATGCTGTTCTGCCTCTTCTCTGACCGGTTATTTTTCTCCTGTGAAAACTTTTCCAACTTGCATCAGCCATCTGTCGACTTTAACTCCACTCTGTTTTTTTCCACCCTACTTTAAATACTATGCAGGGAGGAAAGAGGCTGGAGAGGTAGCAGGTCACTCTGCTGATGGCTTGTCTATTCCTAGCAGCGGTGTTTGCTATTTGTGGTTCTGTAGTAGCGTGAGGGCTTTTAGAAGCTGTCACTGTCACAAAGGGAATTAACTTGCGGAAAGCTATATTAGGTGATACTTAACTTCGTAACATCAAGTAAATGACGAAGTTGAAAGTGGCAGGCCACCCGTAACCCGACTCGTAGGGACCGCAAAGTACGGCGGTGTCTCGGATGGACGTTATCGCCATATGCTTAGCAATTTCTGTGCACGGGATTATAAATTAAGGCTGGGAGGAACTGTTTTACATATAGATTTTCTGGCTGTTGTTGGGTGACATAAAATAGTGGCACAGTTTGTGCATACTCTGTGGTTCACTTTTAAAACCAGCTTCTGTCTTCACATTACGAACCCTTAGGAGTATTTTTAATAAAAAATGGTGGATGGAAATCATGTCAAGCTTGAGTCATCCACCTCCATAGGCGCTATCTAAAGGGTATTGTCAGGAGGTAAAAACATTTCCATAGTAGGAATCTGACAAATATCACCTGAAGGTAGGCACATGCATTATAAGTAGGCTTTGCAAAAAGTGTCTGTGAAATGAGTGCTAGTTACTGCCGTGCAGAGGAAACCCAAACATGAGCCACAGCAGCTGCTATTTGTCCAGAAAGACATCATGATAAATCCTTACCTGACCCAGATTTCTTTTAAATCAGTAGTAGGAAACGTTGCTGCACGGCAGCAGGACAGCCATTGGCATCTGATGCCTTAGACCATGTAGCACCTGCTCCAGGTGGGATGTGTAGTATCTCCAAAGCTTTTTCTGGTTGTAGACATCAACTAGGCTGGCTTGATGTAGTCCTTAAGGTTGAGATCCAGAGTGGAAGTGTCAGTGCACGGTTTTGCCTGCCTAAACTGGAGATGTCAGCAGAGCAACACGTGAAACTGGGGGCAAAGCTGCTGTCTGCAGGAGCATGGGGTGCAGTAGACTTCAAGGCAGGAATGTGGGGACTTCCCTCACCCAGTGACTTTTCTGTCATTACAGATTATATACCACATTGCAGGACATGCTTCACCTGGTTTCTACTTCTTCCCAGCCGCCTCCCCACTGTCACCTGCAGAAGCTTTTAACTAGGTTGCTCTTTCCTGAGCTCTTGCATAAAAATCAACCATCAGTGGCTTCGGCATATACTGGGAAACAGTTCTTGAAATAATTTAAAGGGCATGATTAAATGATGCCCCATATGGATTTTAAATTAACAGTTGTCTCCCGTGTGCCAGTAGTTCAGGCAATGCCAAGTGCCTGAAGGTGGGTTGGGGCTGCAGCCAGTTCCAGAGTCCCAGCAGCATGGCGAGGTGGTCACTTATAGGGCTGGTGGCACGCTGGGTCCCTGCTGGGGGGGGACACTGTATAGAAAAGTCCCACATCACAAGCCCAGCCATGCCATCCTGGTCATGCCTCTGAAAAAAAGGCCAAAATCAGGCATGTCTGCCCTCTTGTGCATGTCCGATATGATGGTTTTGAACGCTCTAAGTCCTGAGAAGGGAGGGACTGCGATGCTGCAGAGCACTTTGATTGTGCAGCCGTGTTTGGGAGGTGTTTTTGAGCAGAAACCCCATGAGGATTGTGGCTGATCCAGATCCCAGCTCACTCTTGTGTTATCAGCAAGGTTTACTAAACACTCCCTGGCTTGCTGGAGAGTCGGGGCTGCTGCGCAACTCCCCATATCTCTCCCCGGGTGTTGATTTTTCTCCAGGTCTGCTTGTTTGCTAGCAGAGTTTTTAATCCTGCTGATTGGCACAGAGGGTAAAGGGGCAGCAGATTCCCTCCGGCCTCAACAGCCAGATGGTGTCCCAGGTGAGATTGAACCGTGTTTTGGAGAAGCAATGTGCTTGAGGAGGGGAGCCCAGGGGGAAAAGGCATTAGTCACTTGACTGATTCATGTAGCAGCAACAGGCTGACTCTGCTCCGCTCGACTCTTTGTCCATGGGAAGAAAAAAACACTTGGAAAAGTGGAAAGAGAAAGAAAGAAGAAAGAGCATTCTGCTGGCAAGGAAGGAGTTGCAAGGATATTCTTCTGGGATAGGAGACATGGCAGGGGAGAGCATGCGCTGGGATACGGCCACACTGGGATGCTCTGCATGTGGATTTGTACGTGAGACTCTGAGTCTGTGCTTCAGTGTAAGCACTGCAAGCAGCCTGTTAATTAAGTGGATGAAGCTGTATAAAGCTCATTTTCTCTTTCATGGAGTTCTTTTTAAAGAGAGGTTTATCCAGAGTGTCTCCTCTGTGAGTGATCATGGCTGGACATGGAATAATTTATGTCTTATATTGTGCTTGAATAGTGTTCCGTGTCTCTGAATATAAAACTACGACATCACTATGCAGATTCTTCTGTGGACAGAAGCAGCTGTATCTCTCACTTCTGCTGAACTCCTTCTGCTGATTTTTCCAGCCCCATGTTTTAATTATAGTGTGAATTTCCTTGGGACTCGGTGGTTTGAGATATGAAGCAGCCTCCATTTAAAACCCACAAAAAGTGACACAGTATTCATATTCTGCAGAGTATTATTTTGTGGCAGGGTGCACATTTGCTCCGGACAGTGCATGTCCAGCGGAGGAGCAGAGTTGCTGATGGAAAAATTGTATCCCGGGCTTGCGTGAGGACTCAGCCTTCATGAGGTTCAAGGGAATTCACTGAGAGAGAGATTTATAGTTACAGTTCACCATGGGCTGCCTCCATGTTTTATCCTAGAGGAAGACAATGTCTTGAAGGTTTTAGCTGATTAATTGCCTTAGGGACCAGGGGGGCTTGAAGATCAGTGCTGATTTTCTCCAACACTTGAGACCCTCTGCAGAAAGGTGGCAGAAAGCTATGGACTGGGGGAAAAACTCCAGAACAGCGAGTATTTCCACCCACCAGCGCTTTACAGCCCAAGTCCTGCACAAGGCTCAGTACTTTGCAGGATGATTACGCAGGGGAACAAACATTTTTTGGGTGCAGCCATGAGAAGGGCTTGCAGAGGGCCTGTTCCCCCTGTTCCACAGCCTCTCTGCCAAGGAGAGATGTGTCACCTGGACTCTCTGACCCCCAAATGCAAGAACAGGCATCAGCACCATCTCCGAGGAAAGAGAGTATAAATAAAATGAGATTGGCTGCCAACAAATTAGAATTACAGGGACACCATCTGGACAACAATTAAAGAGATTGTTTGAACTCCAGCTATGCTGACATAGTTATAGGAATTGGCTGGTGTGCAAGTGAGTTACTAGTAGTGGATATTCAAATATCCTTGGTCAGAGGCTTGAGGGTTTCTGGCTTCTTGTAGTGGAGAAGGAGCCTCTTTAAGCTGGAAGATGATTTTGGGAAACGGGATGCAGACTGTGTGTTCACTCAGCTCCTTCCAGATCTGCTGGTTTTTTCTCTCACTGCAGAGATGCTGCCGAGGCTTCAGTGGTCCCTGACATGTCATGAATTGTGTTGGGCTGATGCTCCTTGCAGTCAATGCAGCCACTGCCCATTTGCTTGCAAGCCAGAGTCGTGGTGGAGCCAGCTGATAACTTGCTGCCTGCGTTGCCTCAGGCCACGGGAACGGAGCAAATTCAGATCAAGAGCTAAATATGCTTTAAAAGGCATTTAAATCTTGCTGCGACACATTTATACAAATTTTAATATGGATTTTTAATTTTTTATGCAAGCTTGTAGGCTGGATCATTAATTTTACAAGTTCCTTGCCTTGAAACCTTGGCTTCAGCACGTTGCTCCTGGTCTAGTGTTTCTTTGTGGACCCAAGGGCCTCATCCTTACCTGCTACCTTACAGCTCTGCAAACGTACTCCCAAGGCAGATGCTTTTAGCTGTGCATGGGAGGACAGGGGCCAGGGTAGGATCACTGCAACCCAGACCCGTAAGGACGTGGCACAGACCCTGGGATGGGAAGCAAAGGGTACTAAATGCCTCTGTCTCCCTAATTTTCCAGATGAAGGCAGAGGAAAGCTGTGAGTACAACAGGGCGGGGGTGTGTTGTAGACAGTCAGCACATCCAGCCAGTGCCCACCTCGCAGCCCTAGCTGAGATGAGAAATAGGTGAGAAGGGCAGGCTTACTAAATGAGCTGTGCGAGGATGCTCCTTCCTGGGATTTCCACTGGTCAGGTTCCCAAAAAGTCAGACCTGAGGAAGGCAGGGGGAGAGGAGGAGCCGCTGGGGAGGAACGCAGGGCCAAGGGCAAAGTTTGGAGCCAGAGAGGAGGTGAGAGGATGGGCAGCTGCATCCAAGGTTGGATTTGCTGTTCCTGGAGCTAAATGAGCTGGCAGCCAGAGCCATTTCTGTCAGCTTTTGCAGGACCCTGTGGCTGCAGCCACCAGCCAGATGGGTACAGGGGGATGGAGCTGGAGCCCAGCAGGGAAGCTCTGCTTTTTCAGCTTGACTCGCTTTGGCGACATCAAAGAGGATCAGTACAAACCCTTTGAAGTCAGCCTTAGCTCCTGCCTGCCTGCGAAAACAAAGGGGTGCAAATTGCCCAGGGTGACTGCGCTGCTCTGAGGACGTGGGTGCTGAGCAGGACCCAGGCTTGTGCAGGTACAGCGATGCTCCAGGGCACACCGGTGAGGCACAGCCAGAGCTCAGCTGCCTTTGCTTTCCCACTCTGACACCTGATGTCAGGGAAATGTCCAGGAGCACAGGGTGTGCAGCAAAGCTCACCAGAGCCAGGCAGAGAGTGATAGTTCATAAAACTCTTTGCAAGCCTTCGGTGCCAGAGCAGCCACTGCAGAGGAGGGTGCATGGGCTGAAATCACTGCAGTTCCTAAGGCTAGTGCCAATCTGGCGCAGATTGTTCACTCTCCAAATGAAATGAGCAAGAATTCTGCTGGGTTTTTTTTGCAGACTCAGGGCAGCCCAAGGTCCCCACGTGTGGGTGATGCTGCCCCACACCCGGTTGTGCTCCAGTGGCAGCAGAGAGGGCTCAGGCAGGGGCTCTCTGGGGGTGCCATGGCTGTTGCACCATGTGGGTTTGTGGAGGATGATGTGAGCCATAATCTTGCTGTCTGCCTTGGTCTCCTGTTCATGCCCACGTTGACTGACTGTGCCCTGGGTCCAGCTGGGAGGACCAAAAGAGGGATTGCAGGGTGCTGTTTGGACCAGCAGTAGGACCTGTGTGAGCATCACATGAAGCAAGACTCCTTCTGAGTTGTGACACGGGACCTAGTTTTCCTCGGGGACCTAATACACTCTTCAGCAGAGGGAAATGTAGATAGGGCCAAACATCTGTCTGGAACTTGAATGAGTTTGACAGGTCATGAGTTGCTCAGTCCTGTGCCGTGTCCTACGGAGCTGAGGTGCTGCAGGCAGCGCTGCAACCCTTTGCAGCAACAACCGTGAGACAAGGAAGAGCGAGAAAAATAACTTCCAGAAGTGTTAGCTTTGGAATTTTCAATCTTTAGTACTGCAGAACAGCATAAAATCTTTCATCAAATGTTTCCTTTGTTTTTATAAGAATGCTGTAAAAAAAATGAAAAGACATAAAGACTTGGTAGTGAAATGTATTTATGTCTCTCATGTTCTTGAATGCACATCATTAGAACGTCATTTAAGAAAAGTCCTTCTTTCTAAATAAGCCATTAGAACACAAGCCTATTAGCAACTTGTGGGATGAAGCAGTATTTTGTATTTTAGGATTATTCTTTTGGGCAATTTCTATTTAATTTGCTAGGAAACACAAATCTTATTACTTTCCTTTCAACTAAATCTAATCCAGGGCATGAGATTTTCTGAATAGGTTTGGATGGGGAGGGGGAAGAAGTATGGCTGTGTAACTGATTGTAATTGCTATTACTTCCCGAAGGTAAAAAAGATGTGAAGCATTTTTTTTCCTCAGCAGTCCTTCATGTCTGCACATAAGAAGTAAATTGTGCTTTGTAGGCACACAGTAATTTCTGCCTTTGAAACGTGAAACTGTGTTTGCCAATGTGTCTGATGGGCAAAATGTCCATCATGAGTACTTAAACGTAGCTTGTCGCTGCTTTGTAAATTTGATTTCAGTGTTGCAGAAAGGAAAATGAGAAAAGAGAGAGGGAGTTGGAGGATATTGCCAAAATGACATTCTCTCCTGCTTTGCCCCTCGGGGGGTGGACTTGGGACAGACTCTGGTTTCCCTCTGTAGAAGGACCAGAGGCAGCGCCAGCCCTGGTTGCACCAGCTCTAGGAACTGGGTCTGTACCTCTGGAGCCAGAAAAGAGAGTGAACAGCCCCAGGACAGGCACTGCCTCCCAAGCTCAGCTGTGCAAATACCGAGTTTTTCAGTTCGCCAGCAGTTTAGGACAAAAACCCAAACAACAGACCAAAAAACCAAAATGAAACAATCACAAGAAAAAATTTCAAAGGATCCATTTCAGTTTGAGCCAAATTAACGCATTTTTAGTTTAGCATTTATTTTTTCTCCACGAATCGGAAGCTGGGGAAAAAAAAAATCTCATCTGTTCCAAAACCAAGTGATTCATTTAGAGTTTGGACTTTAAAACTTATTTCTGTTCTGTAGGTGTGGCAAATGTGTAGACTTTGGCTCGCCAAGTCACAAGTCAAACCAAAATGTTTTATTTCAGCTGGAGCTTGGGCAGACAGCTCACGCAGCTGCATCAGGCTGAGGAGGTGTTTCAGAACCTGGGTTTTTGGTGAAAGCCCTGCAGGAGACAAATTGGCTCATGACGTTTCTTCTCCGGCTGAAGGAAGGTGCTGTGGTGGGGCAAGGAGGAGGTGTGGGCAGGAGCGTGCAGCGGTTCCTCCCCTCCAGGCCAAGTTGAGGAGGATCCCCAAAAGTGGTGGCACCATGACTGAGTCACCTTAAAGCTTTGTGTCCTCGGGGTCTTGCCCCTTCCATGCAGCCATCCATCAAATTACCTCTCAAGTGCTTTAATTGCTCCGTTGCTGAGCTCCCGTGAGCTGAGCCTGGTCTGCCGCTGAGCCCACGAGGGACAGAGGATTCAGCCCAGTGGTGCTTTTGAGCAATAAAAATGTACAAGGTTTGGACTGAGACGCAAAAAGAAATCACGCTCCCCCCCTTCTCCACCTTTTTGGGGCTGTTTAAGGGCTTAGCTAGCCAATGACTTCTTCAGAGTTCATTCCAGTTGCCTTCCAGGCTCGTTCCTCAGTAGCTTTATTTTGCTGTATGACCCATCTTCTTTCTCCCTCTCTCTCATTTTTCACACTAAAGGGAGGAATAGATGAGCTGAGGAAATGACAACAAAGCAAGTAAAGAGGACTGGTTAAACGCAGGGCTGTGGAGGGAGGTTCTGGCTGTCCTCAAGCTTCCCTGCTGTCCTGCGCTGAGGTCTGGCATTTTCTTCCTGCCCTTTTTTTCCTCTGATAATATGAGATAATGTGATAATCTCTGATAATGTGAGATGTGCTTTGGTTCCTGGAGCTCCTGTTGATAAGGGTAAGGCTTATGTGTTTTTGGAGGGGGAGAAGGTCTCATCATAAAAACGAAGGCAGAGATTGGACTAGACAAGCAGCCTCTCACTTTAAAAGCTGTTCATCATTAGCTACTCTGGTTCTTTAGAGGTTTGGGGTTTTTTTTGAGCCAGTGATTGGTGGAATTTTTCTGCAGGTTAACTTTATTGTCTTCTGTGTAATGGTGCAGCAAGTCAAGGCTTTTGGCTGGGTTACCTGAGCCCGATGGACACCTCGTGCGTGTTGCTATGGCACGACAGGAGTTTTGCGGTGGGAAAGCGCTGACTTGGCAATGCACTGGGTGATGTCTCTGGTGGTGTTTATTTGCGATAGCAGAGGCCAGAAGCTGCTGTTTTCAGGTATTTTGTGCGGTTATTGTGCCTTCTAACACCTTCCAGGGTGCTTTACAGCACACGACAAATTCAGGGTTGGAGTCTCAGTGTTAAGTCTCGGCAAATAAAAAGCTCTTCTGATAACTTGCTGACCTTGGCAGCGTGTGTTTCTCCATTGGAACAGTTTTTAAAGCCAAACATTGCAGATCTCTGAATTTCCTAATCGCTTGGCTGCGCGGAGAGGCTGCCCATGAGTGTTTCTGGAGAAGCAGAAGGGTTGATGTCTTTCTCCTTGCCTAGCCAATGGAAGAGATGCTTTTAGCTTGGAAAGGGACTTGCTGTCTTCAAAGTAAAATGTGGCTATTTTGCAAATCTGATATTCTGATCCCATTGACAGAAGGAGCAAAACTCCCATCGACAGAGCTGGGCTTTCACTCTCTGTAGCTCAAAAAAATCGGATAACGGGCTAATCTCCTTAGTATCTTATTTCTCTTTCTAATAGAAAGCTTTTTAGTACTGACTCCTACAGCAAATTTCATCCTCACAGCCAGAGTGTCAGCCTCCCTTAGCTTAGGACTAAAAGACACAACATCACATCTCGTCATGGGGTGCTTTCTGGGGTGTTGCTGCCCGCGTCCGTCTGCACATGAGCACAGCTAATATTGACATCTCGGTATTACTATGGCCTAGAAAGGATATGTCGGTTCTTGATGGTCCCAAACCAGTCCCATCCCAGTTTGTAATGCAACTCATCAAGCCTGCCTGGGTGAATGGGCTGGCCCAAGGCTGGTGTGGGTGTTTAGATGAGAATTGATGATGGAATAGAAAGAGAATCTTTTGAACCTTAGTCCTTTGGGTAATTACCAGTATGATAATTCATGTGGTTCATTAGCAATCAACTTTTTGCAATCCCACTTACCTCTTCCAGCTCTTGTTCATGAGGCCTCTGGGGCTTTGATGGGATGGGAGCAAAGCAAGATAAAAGAATTGGCTAAAAAGAGAGACTCTGAGGCAGGATGTCTATGAACCTGTCTGGTTTAGCTCTAAAAGGGATTAAGCAAATGGGCATGATTCCAGCTTTGACATTTTCTTCCCACCTGTCCTGGTTTGGCTGGGATGGGCTCAGTGGCCTTGGCAGTGAAAGTCAGCCAGGAAAATTAAATCTGCTCCTTTCAACCCATGGATCTCCTCTGCTTTTCCTAATCCCCCTCTCATCTGGTCATCGGGTGATGGAACAACTGCTGTAGCTTAGCCCTGGAGATGGGCTAAATGTAGGCACCACACACATGAAGAGGCATTTCTGTGCCCCCATCGTGGCTTAAGCTCAGCTTTGGCTGATGATGGTTTCAGACTCTCCATGTCCTTGGTGAGAGCAGGACCAGCTCCCACCTTATCCGAAAGGGAGGGGTAAACCCTGGTGTGGTTCTCAGCTGGGGCAAGGGCCAAAATTCATTACCTCACCTGGAGAGCTCACTGAGGCTTCTCTAACTCCTGATCTTCTGTTGTCCATGGGCACATATGGGCACTTCCAAAGGAAGATTACCAGGGAACGAGCCAGCCTTTGTAGCTCTTTACAATTGCTATTGAGGGACCCTGAGCTTCAACTTTAGTTTGAAGTTGTGTGGGAAAACGCTGGACAGCTCTGACAAGCTTTTATGGATGTCAGCTCAGGGACATGTGTAGGAATCTTCAAGCCATAAATACTTGGTGAGTGTTGCAGTGACTTTTTAATTTTAGTGAGAAAACCAGAATGTGGCAGCCAGAAAAAAAAAAAAGATACAAAAATAGTAGTAGCCCTTTTGGGAAGAGGAAACGATATTCCACTAAGAACAGCAAACCCAATTAAATGGGAGACTTTAAAGAAGCGAATAGCTAATTACCTAGATAAGAATGAGGCAGACTCTCACACATGGAAAACAGATTTACTGGGGAACTTTTATCTATGTGCATATGTCCAAGATGATTTATTTTCTTGCCACAAACCCAAAATTGCCGGTGCTTTGTAAATATTGTGGTTGATGGCTGTAAAGATTTCCGATGAGATCAAGTTGGAAAGAGTTGTATGGTCAACCACAGTTACCAGAATT
This sequence comes from Apaloderma vittatum, assembly GCF_000703405.1. Taxonomy (NCBI): domain Eukaryota; kingdom Metazoa; phylum Chordata; class Aves; order Trogoniformes; family Trogonidae; genus Apaloderma; species Apaloderma vittatum. The sequence goes on along the minus strand of NW_009722084.1, from coordinate 109,308 downwards.
GGAGAATTTCATTAATGGCTCCAGCAGCTGAGGAGGTTTTGGGGGCACGGCCAGGCACATCACAGCCCTTGTCACAAATAACCACGGGCACGTGATGGTGAGGGAGCCCTCCCCCCTGGAAGCCCCTGTTGGGCTCGGTGGCCTGGCCAGACTCTGTCGGATTAAAGTATTTTTGTGTTACGACTTGACACAGTTGTTCAAGAGGGACGATATATTCTTTTTCTGACTGGGATGTGGGAAATGTTTGCCCATGGCTTGGCTTCTGTTGTGTGACCACGATGTCTTTGTGCTTACGTTATGTGGGGTGGGCACAGGTCCCTGCACCCACAGGGTGCCCTTCCCTGCTGTCACTTCTTCTAATGCGGATTTTTATCACTTTTTCACATCACCAAATCACTCATGTTTTGACATTAATAAGAATAGCACAGAGTTCAGAGAAAGTAGTTTGGCGTCTACTGTATTTAATTTGCACAAACTTTCATGTGGAGTTTAATTTAGACTGATGAGAGAGGCAGTTTTATGAGTATAAAACTCCATTAATTACAGATCCTGTCTTAATTATAAATGGCTCTATTTTAAAGTGAGTTTTACAACCAAAATTAAGACTTGGAGCAGTTCAATCAATACAAACATCAATTAGACCTGACTTTGTACTCCAATTAATTTATAAAGCTTCCCAATGAAGTGTAAAAAGCGTGCCACTTTGTACTCCTCTTTCTGCCATTCCCGGGCATCAGGAGGTCTCTGTGGTTTCATTAGCAGCCTCCTAATGATAAGCGTGGATGGAATAATAAACCTCCTGACAGTCTGTTTTTTCCCAAATAAACCAACAGAAATAACTGCTAATATGGCCGAACCTGGCACGAGCAAAAGGGAGAATAGATACTCTTACAAGTGCTCAGTTACTTGTGCTTCATTCATTTGACTGCAGTCCAGGGAAGTCTGGGATCCTGTCACTGTCCCACCAGTCCATGGCTGCTCTAGGAAGACCCAGGGTAAGACACGGTCACTTGTTACAAATATGAACCTGTTTAAGCCCTGTTTAGGTTCAACATCGTTGTCCTGACTTTACAAGGCAGGTAGAGGTATGGCACAGTTCGTTTCTCTGCACCATCTTTTCATTTGGAGTCTTTGGTGTTGTAGTGCTTTGGTGCTGACTCTGGGGACACGTGTCCTTTACAACCCTGGTCAGGAGCTGAGGATCCAGCCCAGCAGTCAGAATCTACTGGTGGTGGCATAGGCACTGGCGACGTTGGTATGCTAACATCTTCAGTCCATGCTGCAGATGGTGTGAGCTCACCTAGAATGAGAGTGCATAAACCCAGCGCTTCCTCACTGCCAGGGGGTAAAACGAAAGGATCCAAGGGCTCGTGTGAGGAACCCAAACATTAACAGATGAAGCAAAATATGTTTTGTTTTTTTTTTTTTGCTTTACTTTAAACTGAGTGCAGATTATCTACCGGCTACTGGGAAATAGCAAATCCCAGTTCCTGCAGAGTCACCTGGGAATCCTCCTCCCTTCAGCACAAGGATGCCACTTGCCTGAGCGTAGATGCCACATGCAAGGTCTCAGGAAGAGTTAAACCTTGAAGGCAGGACTGAGGAAGCCATGGACCTCTCTGTGAGCTTTAGATTGTTCCCCCCACCGGTGTCTTCTCCTCCCACAGTTCGCTGGGGCAGAGGCTCTGCCCTCCCATCCAGTCGTACAGCAACTGCCAGGCGGGATCCAGCCTTCTCGGACCTGCGCTGTAATTTGGCTAAGCATAAGGTCATGTAGGAAGCAGGAAGGGATGGAGGTAGGTGTTAGTGCAGTTTTCATTTCATTTCTGATGAATCCGGGTGTTTTAGTAAAGCCAGGCTCTGGACTGCATAACTGTTTGAAGTTAGGAACTAAAAAGCAAGCGACAGGCAGGCAAACAAAACGAAAACCTGCTCTGAATTATCATAAGCTTTTCTGTTGCTTTAAACCCTTTCAAGCAGAGCCATTTGTACTGGAGCAAATTCTCCCAAGATATTTTTAGACGATATGAGCAGAAAAATATTACTCCATAGCAAGCTGTTTACAAATCTGCTAACCTTGTTTAGCGCTAGTAAAACTCTCAGCTCGGTGCGCTGCGGAGCACGCTAATTGCTTGACAGAAATTACGCAATGATATCTTTCCGAAGTGATATACATTGGCTTGGCCCCACAGCTGGGCCCGTGTACAGCATTTTAGATAATTAAGTGTGAATGTTTCTGCAGCTTTTCCAGTAAAACAGGGAGAGCGAGGCAGGAAAAAGGCAGGCGCTGCCAATGACAGGCTGCTCACCCTCCTCTCCTTGCTTCTGCAAAGGGGCCATTCTGCAAATGGACACTCTGGCCATTATCAGCCATTTTGAGCAGCGTAAGGGGCGTCGATGGCCAAGCTGCTGCTTCCAGCTCCGTGGGTGGTTGGTGGGAATGTTCTGGTGGGTTCCTGCTGGAGATGGCCGGGACAGATGGCTGCTGCTGGCCCTTTGCGTATGTCTGGTTTAGGAGCTCAGGTCGCTCCCTGGGCCTCAGCTGGCCGTGGAGTGGTGATAACAGCTATTCCTCATCACATCTTGGATGCATAATTGGGTGGGAATGGGAGCTGTTTCCAATTCTGCTGATGACTACAGTAAGGTAGTGTGGGATTTCCACAGGAGTATTTAAGGGCTGGTTTTGGGGCCTTGGGGGTTTCATAGAATTACAGAATTGTCAGGGTTGGAAGGGACCTTAAAGAGCATCTAGTCCCAACACCCCCACCATGGGCAGGGACATCCCCCACTAGATCAGGCTGCCCAGAGCCCCATCCAGCCTGGCCTTAAACACTCCCAGGGATGGGGCTGCCACCCCCTCTCTGGGCAGCCTGTGCCAGGGTCTCCCCACCCTCATGGGGAAGAACCTCTTCCTCACGTCCCATCTGAAGCGACCCATCTCTGGCTTCAATCCTTTCCCTCTAGTCCTATCACTACCCAACATCCTTAAAAATCCCTCACTAGCTTTCTGGGAGGCCCCCTTAAGATACCGGAAGGCCAAGGTTTCCTTATTTTCTTCGGCAGAAAAGAGCTGAGCAACAGACTGAGGATATTCTAAAGGGTTTGGGGGAAGTCTGGTGTTTCTGATGACCGCTGAGTGTTTTGCAATGGTTGAATGGGCCAAGCTGGAAAGACAAATTAGATGAAGCAGGTTGTGTGATGTCTTTACAGCTGAGGATATGGTAAATGTAAGTCTATAAAATAGGTGTATGGTGTGGCGAATAGGAGCAGGGAACAGCTCTTCGCTTTCTGTTCCAAAACAAGTGCTGGGAAACGTCAGATGGAAGTCAGAGGAGATGTTTAAGAAGAGAAAGTGTATCACCAAATATTGCATGCTTAAACCATGGAACTCCCTGCTATGAGACAAACAAAACCAAATGTGACCATAAAACGAGCCAGAAGAAGTTGTGAAAGTCTTGGAACTGTTTGAAGATGGGCCATTGGCTGAACATCAGATCTACCGTGGCCTGTTATTGCCATTCCTGGGCACGGACGCACAAACGCTGCTGGTACTTGGAGATACGCAGTTGTCAGTTTGAACCTGCTTAGCACCCTTCCTTGGGAAGATATGAACTTAGCTTAAATAAACACTGTCCTAGATGAGCTTCATCCCAGCTTTGGGTGAGCAAAGGGGATATGTGACCTCTTAAGATCCCTTCCAGTCCTGTGCTGGGATTTGTGTGGTACTGCGTATGTGGCAGACCAGACGGAAGGGAGCACAAGAGGGAAAGCAACTGATGTGCTACAGCAATAACCAGGCTGACCTGCTTGGGATTTTTCCTCCTTTTCTGCACTGTTGCTTAAATACACTAGAAAAGGATCTCAGAGGGAGATGAGGAACGAGAAGCTTTATCCTTCTTCCACCTCCAGGGTCGCACTGTGTGGTTGTGAAGCAGTGGTCCTCTGTGTCCAGGATCCTCCAGCATGCTCATGCTGGGACACAGTTCCCCCTCTGCAGGGAGCTGGCTCGAGGGATGCAGCCAGTGGAAGGAGCACAGCTGGGATTTCCCTTCTCGTTGTTGTCCTTGGCCACCGTGAAATCCCCTGGAGCTACTGGCAACCTGCATAACTTGCAGCAGCTTTCCTAATAGTTCGGGTGATGTTGTTTTAGTGTAGTCTCCAAGATAACAGGCAGATTTTGTCCAGCACAGCAGGCTCAGCTGGAGAGGGATGCAGGGAGTCTGTGCGAGAAGCAGCTGCATCACAGCTTGGCACACAAACCAGCAGCGTGCTTGGAGAGAGAAGCTGCTTTCGTGGGAGAAGGGTGGGAATCTGATGGAAACTTTGCCCCCACTCCAACTTTTAAAAACTTCATCTTCTCTGAATTGACTTAGAAACATTGCTCCCCTGTCATGGCTTTCTTAGCAAGATTCCTCCCTGGTCCTCTCTCTCCTAAGGTGTTTTCATAGCACACTGAATTAAGCTGTGCAGGTGTGGGACCAGGGTCCTTGAGCTGTCCCCTCCTGGGAGAGAGCAGTTGCACACCTCTGGACAAACTCAGGACAGATCACCAACAGGGCACATTTCTGAGCCTGCTCCTTTGCGCGTTTTAGGGAGTTTTGTGGCCGTTGCATTAGGAAAGAGATTAGTGCTGGAGCCTTTTTCTTCCTGCAGTTGTTTTCTTCGTGCTGGGAATCTAGACTAGGGGCTAGGTTTACTTTGAATTTAATTATGCATTTAATGGCAAAGCTGCCAATATCTAGCTGTGAGGTGTTTTGTTGCGGGTTTTTTTTCCCTCCTGTATTATATTTTTATGAATCTAAATAGATTAATATTTGCAAGAAATACTTCCAGAGTAATTTTATCAAACAACTTCACTATTGCCATGGGAAATTCAATGCAATTTTAATCTGGGACCAGTTCTACTTCGCAGTCTAGCTAAACTGTGAGTTTTAGAGGTAGGCACTCCGTGAGTATTGTGTCTGTGGTCTATATTGTACATTAATGTTGTGATGATGTATTGAGCCTGCTGCTGCAAGTCTGCACATATTGCCTAAGTGTCTATGCTGATGTCTTGTGCTTTCAGCTAATTAGTTAATAGTTCACGATAATGAATAAAATCCTCTCTTTGCTGTGTTACACTGCTAAAAGCGAGGCAGGCAGTGCATAGAGGTGAGGGATACAATGACAGCCACTGATGAGGATGAGCTACGTGAAACTGCAGCTACCTCAGCCCCTCCTTTATTAAAACTTTAGCCGTAGTGTTTATTTTAGCGGTGAGTTGCTGCCCCCTCAGCAACCAGAGCAGCAAATGAAGTATGAACGTAGTGGACCTGCGTGGAGTCCTCGAAGCCCGCTGTCAGATTGATTGCTTAAAGTGCATTTGAGATAAAGTGCTGTACAGGCAGCTCTAGATCATTTTGCAATCATTTTTCATGTGCCAGTAAGTAAAACCATGGTGAATAATACAGCTGGTTGAAAATGGGGAAGCTACTCCGTCTTGTAAATCTAAGCAGACCTCCCTGTGTCTTCCCTCTGCCCTTGAGTGCAACGCAATCATCACGACATGAATAACAACTGCAGCGATATAATGGAATTATACAAGGGCTGCTATTGTGGGTGCCGTACTAAAGCTGGCAATACTCAGAGGAGCCTGAAATAGTGTAGAGGTTGAATTGATTTGATTTTCTTATCTGTCAGGAGAGAAGGAAAAGAAAACAAGTCCCACTATGTTTGTAAAAGCTTCAAGGACTTGTCTCTGCCTGTTTGCATGGTGGTGGAGCTGCAGGCGCCTGCCCGTGGGCTTTTTCTGAGGCTTTTGCTTCCTCCCTGCCGAGGCAGCAGTGGTGCCTGGTGAGCAATGAGCTGCTGCTCTGGAGCTCTGAGCGACCTGGAGCAGTCAGCACTCGGGAACATGCAGAACACGGTTTCGGCCACTCCTGCCACAGGACAGGGCTGCGGCGTGAGGTGCGGGTGCAAGGCAGCGGGAAGGAGCCTGGCATGGCTTGGAGAGATGCTCTGTCTCCTTTCATGGTTTCAGGGCAAGGAAATGTGTTCTTTGCCCTTGATCTTTGCTGGCCACCACCAGCCATTGAGGCGAGTCTGGTTCGGGTGCAGGCAGGGGGATCGGCTTGTGGGATTTGCCCCAGAGCCCAGGGCAGAGGAAGGTACCCAGTGCCTCCAGTCCCAAGCTGGTCCCGTCTCCTGGTCCTCGTACGTGCAGACCCCATGGCTCTGGTCCTACTCACACTGTGGTCAGGGAGGATGCGGATTTCAGCCAAGTCAAGCCACCTTCAGGCTGAATCCTGGGCGATGGAGGGAGATGGTACGGGTTTGGTCTTCAGATGGGACTAGGGCCCTACATGGATGCAGGGAGAAAAGAAATGAACTTTATACTCTCTGTATTGAACTGCTGTGTCAGAATACATTTCCATTTTGTTTTCTGAAGTTTTCTCTATGGTTGTGAAAAAAAATGTCCAAGAGCTCACAAGGATAGGAGACCCAGAGAAAGAAATTGCTTTGTGTGATCCTTTCTAAATTCAAATGGTTTCACGTACTTCTGCAACATCGTATATTCCTGCAGAGGACCTTAAAGTGTTATTTACCCAAGGAAAGCTTACCAGGAGCATGAGCTTCTGTGCTGGGCTAGAAGAAGCAGATGTGAATGTGGGAGTCGAGAGCCCTTTCCAGAACTCTTGTAGGCTTGGAGAAAGGGAGGCATCAAATGGCTCTTCCAACCCCAGGCTTAAAGCACAGCAGACAAGAAAAGACATGCTTTCTTTTTATCTCACCCCTGCCCACTGCCTAAAGGCCACCACTTGAATCAGGCCCAGATGGAAATGTTCTTTCCATGATTTTATATTTTTTTTCTTTACCAGCTCTTGGTGCACCTTTTGTTACATTCAGCTTCTCGTTTCTTATCTAGCTCCTTGCATGAATAAGATATGCCACATACTTCCCTGCATGCCTACCTACTATAAATACTCTATCCTTCTGTGGAGAGAGAATACGGAATATATGTTTGTATATATATTCTGTATGCATCTAGAATCCTAAATGCCATTTTTCCGACATTGTGTCTTTAATGAGAATTTGCTGATCAGGTGCATAAAAGGCTACAGAAGACGACAGTTTCACTGTGCTCAGTTTTAATACAAAGAGTACTACGGTTGCTAAGAGACTGATACTTCAACTTTGGAAATCTTCATCCACACTAGATATATTATCTTGGCAAATTGGACTTTCTGAGTTGGCAGCAAATGGAAAAGAGTAACTTTTAAAAATAGAGATAATTTAGATGACGTCAAAGACATCTGGTGTCCTTTTCTAGAAATGTGAGACTGATCTATTTTGCTTATGTGTATAAATCACTCTGCACCCAGTGTGAGGTTCTACTTATGCCTGCATTTGAGTCTCATTTATTAATAAATTCCTTTTGTGTCTAAGATATTTAGCCAGGTATATTTTAATTAAACTGGCTTTATGTTTGCAACAGATAGTACCTTCAGAGAAGCTCAGCTTTGTGCCTCTGTGCAAGGCAGGATCTCACAGTGCCCAGATACACTCATGAGGCTCCACAGTGACTCAGAGAGGACAGTCACTTATTTGCCTTCCTGGTAAATTTGCTCCCTCATCCACGTATGGACCCTGGAGGTGCATACTCAGAGTATGCAGGTTTATGACCACCTTGCTAATGGGCTGTGTCTCTCAGCCTAATTCCCACCCTGAACTGGTGAGTGCAGAGAAAAGGGGAAGGTGTGTCTGGGCTTCATCATGTCTTATCCCTAATGCATTTTAGTCTTGAGAAGTGCCAGTGCTCCGGAATGACAAGGAGGCTTTGAGTGGCAGCTGGAAATCAGCTGGGGACTCTCTCGTGCCGTACGCAAGAGTCAGCAGAGAAGGAACAAGGGAGCTGGAGAAAGAACCGAAATGGGCAGCAGGAGGCTGACGTGGGAGAAAGGGAATGAATTAGAAGTGACTCAAACTGGGTGGGAGGAGATGGCTCCGGGTTGCCGGGGGGGAAGGATTACACTGTGCGGGGGGTGCGAGGGGCAGGAGGGGAGCAGCGCAGCCCGGCAAGGGAAGGGCACTCCAGGAGTGCAGCCCTGGTGACACGTGAGGAGAGCGATGTAGGGAGGATGAGCAAGAAAGAGGCTTTAACACCTGTCAGAGGATTTTTCAGCTGTAACCTGTATTCTGGTAGCATCTTTCCTAGGGATTCATCAGGGTGCCAGCACCTGAAGTCACACAGATAAGGTGTAGCTGCCTTTGTCATCTTTGTGGTCTGCATTGCAATGCTGGGGAAGGCTGTTCCCCCACTTCAGGTGCTGTTCTGCTTCCCAGACAGAGATGGATAGCCAGGCATAAATTATTTGCTTCCAAGTAGAGCTTAAGCTGGACTTCTCTATAGCTGGGAGGAACACATTTGAATTTTAATATCAACTTTGAAAGGCAATTGCAGCCTGTGCACTTGATTATGTGTTCAGGTTCTGAGATTTTGTGTTATTTTTAGAATTGTTCATTTGTTTTGAGGACCAAGAGATACAGAAATGGCCACTGAAATGTGAACCTGTGATGTATTTTTAAAGTATCAAGTGAACATAGAGTGAAATGATGATAAAGGCAGGCTACACGGGTTTTCAAGCTTAGACAATGCACTGTAATTGTATGTCAGAAGTCATTCAGGTTTGATATCATGCCAGCTAATTAAACCATCTTCTCTGAAGAGACTTACTGTACTTTCAGCTTTTGCTGTTTCGTTCTCAAGAACAAAAAAATCTCTAAAGGCAGCTCTTGTGTTCAGCGCTCACATTGCCGTTAGTTTGGATGGGAACTCACACGTGGCGAATGGAGCTGTGATCAAATCCTCATCTTGTTCGACTGGTATAAGCCAGGTTGACCTCCACCAATGGTGGTGGAAGGAAGAGAAGGGCCATAAGCTGTCCCATACCTGGGTATGGCCTGGGAGCATCACTCTTGGGTCTGTTGTCTGAACCTCAGTATGTTTTTCCCAAAGCTCATCCCTGGAAAGAGAGAACCAGCTTCCTCTTGAACCAGAGGCAAAACCCTTCAGGTTGCCCTTGTCTTACAGTTTGTGTTTAGGATGTCGGGTAGTGACAGGACTAGAGGGGATGGATTGAAGCTGGAGATGGATCGGTTCAGATGGGATGTGAGGAAGAAGTTTTTCCCCATGAGGTTGCCCAGAGAGGGGGTGGCAGCCCCATCCCTGGAAGTTTTTCAGGCCAGGCTGGATGGGGCTCTGGGCAGCCTGATCTAGTGGGGGATGTCCCTGCCCATGGTGGGGGGGTTGGAACTAGATGCTCTTTAAGGTCCCTTCCAACCCTGACAATTCTGTAATTCTATGTACTATAGGCTTGTACTATAGGCTTGTCCTGTAGTACTTGGGCTGCTCACAGGATTTGATTAGGAAAGAAACATGACCTGGCGAGGATTTAATATTCATCTACTCCACCGTGAATGGCTTCAGAGAATGTTAAACCTTGGAGAACCAGAGCAACTGCTGTCCTCACCCAAACAGATCTGATGATCTCAAGGAGTAAAATAATTAAGTTTTTTTTTTTCAGGTGTCCCAGTCCAAGAAGCAGGTACTGGCAAAGGGCATGAATCTTATTTCTCTTCCCTCATGCCAGCAACGCTCCTCTTTATTTCACCAGAGAGGGAGTTGCCAAACTCATTCCTACTTTTGAGTCAGGAAAAAAAAAGAAAAAACTGTTACTGAAAGGTAGAAAATGAAAATAAATACATCCTTCAACTTTATTTAATGTGTCTTTAAAGCTTATGAGTAAAGAAATCCCTTTAAGCTGGATTGTCTGTGCCTGCCTCCAACACACATTTTACAATTGGATTCTCAGGAAGTGTTTTCAGGTACACAGCAATGAAAAAGTATGGAGATTTATTCTTAGGAATGCTTTATTTTTATGTGCCTTTGAAATGTAGAAAATGCAGTTTCATTCAAATAACCAAACAGGAAAGAAAGTCAAATAATTCAATTGCTCTCCTGGGACGTTTGGGAGATGCAAGGTTTTTAGTGTGGCATTTTTCCTGTTTTCTGCAAAAAAAAAATATTCACAGTAAAAAGAAACACAGAAAAATTTCTCCTACACCTGCTATGAAGCAGTTTATAGGCAAAAGCTCTGTCTGGATTTGCAGGTGAAACCTTTCACATCGTGAGGGTCCTGAGCAGGTCTCTCCCTATCTCAGTGACCTGACACGCTTCATTTAATCTCCTTCAGAAATGTAAGTCTCCAGATCACTGGAGTAAATTTGTTCGTACCAGCGAGCAGCTTTCAGTTCTCCATTTATGTTTCGAGAAATGAGTGTTTTAAACTGGAATTGCAGCATCTTGGGTTCCTTGGGCTGGGCATGGCTTGGGTCAGGCAATCCCGGGGACCGGTTGGTGGCTTTGCCTTTAGCCAGCGCATCCCTGGGGAGGTTTTTGTGGATGCACACCAGAATTTGAGGTTAACTTAGCGCTAAATATGCTGAAAATCCCTTTAGTTTTCCTCCCAGTTGCAGCCTCTTGGGCCATAAGCCACCCAAGCAGCGTGGGAGGTGAAAGAGAACCTCTGGGACTTTGGGCGGGATTTAGGAAGGAAATTTGTTTGAGTCTCATTTTGACCCCCGCGGGAACTCCTTCGACTTCATGCAGGGTTACAGACCTGCTCAGCAACAAATTTTCAGCTGTTTGATGTCTTGGGGCAGCCTGAGGTAGGCAGAGCTTCCCTTACACGTGCATGGCAGCCCAGGGTGATATCCTATCAGCGAGGCAACAGGCTGGGGTTAATAAACGCAGAAAAATGCAGAAAAATAGAGCATGTCCCTTATGCCAGGCCATGTGGCTGAATGCTGCGTGGAGATAAAGCCCACAGCAATTCTATTTCTCCCCAAAAGATCTTAATAAGGTATTGGAATAACTTCTGCCGCTATAGATGTACCTTCAGCTAGAGAAAACGAAGACCTCAGATAATGTAGCTCCAGGGTAAAATTCGGATTTTTTTTAGTGATTTGCAATGAGTTTTTGGCTGTCTGTGTAACGAAATACTTCGCAATTGCTTAAAAAAAATTGCTGAAGCTGTATCAGTTTTGCATACGGGTTGAACGTGTTGCTGTGTTGCATTTTGGTGCTTCCTGTCCCTAAACGAGTATGTTCCAATGATGCTTTGCAGTTAGGATGGGAGAAGTTTTCTCAAATTGCTATATACTTTGTAAAGAAATAAACTTGGACCAAAATGCATGGAGGGAACTGGGGAGCTCAAGCTGATTGTAATTCTTCTGGTGGAAACATTTTCCATCAGAAAAATGCAGATTTGATTACATTCCCTGTTGACAATGGTCCTTTCAGCTGAAAATAATAGAGAGGCTTTATTTCAGTAATGCTGCGATATTTCGTTTTGAATTTACGATTTCACTTTTTGAAATATTAAATAACACGGTTGTGAAATATTGGGACTACACTGCAGTGAAGTCTTTTCTGGAAACCATTCCTGACCAGGAGTGACAGATGAGCTTCGGTTTCGTTACACTGCAAAGGCACCGCAAGGAAAGCGAACCAAACGGCGGATTATTTCAGTATTTTCCTCACCTTTCTTTCTGCTGGTATATTTGAAATTAACCCTTTTGCTCCGTCGTGGCTGGTTCACGGCTGGCGGGGGGCTGAGGAAAAGGCAGCCGAGCTGCCCAAAAACCCAACCAAGCACAGGATTGTAATTTCTCACTTGGCAGAGCTCACGTTTTGGGCAGTGCCTCTGCCACATCCCTCCTGCCTGCGTCCAGGGTTGCTCCATCACTGGTTTTTTTCCCTTCTAAAACAAGCTCTCGCATCTGTCTGCACTACTGAGAGCGTGCAACCTTTGATTTTATCCGGTGTTCAAAGCAGTTGTGTTTATCTGAGAGCAATTCTGAGTACGTATGGGTAACTACAGGGAATTTCCAGGGTAATTAATAGGTGTCAGCAGGTGGTGGAATGTTGGTGCTGCAGGGTTCAGGTCACGAGGAGTGAGGTGTACAGTCTGGCTCATCTGTCAGGCTGTTAGTGGTTTCTCAGGGCTTGGGGGGCGTGCGAAGATCACTTTGGGGTAAAAGTGCTCAGTGGAGTTTGGACACTCTAATGATTGTCAGCCAAATACAGAAGTACCCATCTTTACTGTGCAATTGGAAGTGAAAATAAGGGGGGAAAAGTGGCCCAAGGCAAGGAAAAGAATATCACAGCATTAGAATTCGAGTTTCTGTGCATTAATATCAGAAATTATGACCTTTTGAGGTCCCTTCCAACCCCTAACATTGTGTGATTCTGTGAAATTAGTCTGTCTCTGGCACTTGGACCAAGACATCGTTTCTGGCATTATTGAGTTGTTCCCAGAAAGTTTCTTTTCAAAATGGAGCTAGCTCTGCATTTTTCCTCCTTTTGAGTCAGGATTGCGGTTTGCAGGATGAAACTCATAGTTCTGAGCTTTGAAATGGTGAAGAGGGAGAACTGGAGAGGGTGCACTGAAGTCAGATCTGTTTTGTCAAGTCCCTGTTCACAAGATATGCTCTCAATGAAGCAATTTATATGTTATAATCACCTTGACTTTTAAGGAAAAAATGTCTTTTTTCCAAGATGGGGTAGATTCTGGGACTCAAGGAGCAGAAAATGCACAGGAATAGGCAACTTTGGACTGAAAAGCATGAAAACCTACGTGTAGTGTTATCCTTCCAGGGGACAGTCTCTCACCTTGGATGTCCCCACCTGGAGATATGAGTGGTGAGAATAAATCCATGAGCCAGGTTATAAATCTGCTGAGCGGAAAGGGACTAGGGGAATGCGGAAGGTGCAGCTCCTGGAGGAGTCGGTAGAAAAGAAACGAGCAATATCGCACTGTGGACTTGGAGGTGTGTGGACTTATAAATCCTGAGCAGCCACTATCAGGGACTGTGATGCTTCTCTGTTCCTTAGTATAACCATAGTAAGGACATATCAAGTTTAATGTGCCACTGGTTAACCACGTGGAAGTTAATTAAAGGCAGAAGGACTGGGAAAGCAAATGAACTCCAGTAAAACTTGCCGCAGGTACTGCCTGTCCTGACTCCAGGGTCGATTTGGCATGGGAAGAAGGATGCCAACTTATCATCTTTGTCAGAGCCGGCTCTCTGGGTGTTTGAGGTGCTCGTAACAAATGGGTCTGTGCACAGTTGCTCTGAGGACATTATTCTAAATGGCAGGTACCTATGTTTGAATATTGGGCAGTAAATTTCCGACAGAGAAATGCTCCAAGTCTAATTGAGCCACTAAAGAGCTACAAATGATGGGCAAGGTTATATTTTCTATGTGGTTATTGCCAGGCAAGACTGCAGGCTGAAACCCTCATATTGGTAAGAAATGCAGGAAGACTGATCTAGCAGTAAATCAGTACAGGATGCAAATGATATGTATTAAAAAAAAAAGAAAAAGATGGATAGCCATTATCTCTTCAACATTAATGTGAGCCGTCCCTAAGCAATCTTGAATCAAATCACTCTCATTCTCCGATATGCTCCAGGGTAGGGTCCTAAGCTCATTATCTATTTATGTCCAGCAAATGTTTCACTTCTGATGATGAATTGAATACTGATGTCAATAAACTACATCAGCAGCTCCCAGATATTATAGGTTTATGTCTAGACTGCTTAAAAAATAGGCAATTCTCTATGTGGCTCTACTGTTCCCATGAGAATACGTACTCTGTGTGAAGTTCTCTGAAAAGGTGTAGTGTCACTGGAGGGGGAATGTTTTGTGCCTCCTGTATGTAAAGGACAAGGGAAGGATAAAGATTTTCTCCTGATAAAAAAGCTAGTGAAAGAAGGTTGAGGTTTCTTTAGAAAACAATGGAAATCTACTCTCTTCTTATTGACATCCTTAGTAGCCTCTTCTTAAGTTGTAAACAAAAGTTGTAGCACATGTCTCACATTTATCTTTCATAGTAGTGACCTTCTTCCACTGCTGGGAATTGCTTTTTCCTTTTTCCTTTTTCCTTTTTCTTTTTTTCTTTTTCCTTTTTCCTTTTTCCTTTTTTTCCTTTTTCCTTTTCCCTTTTCCCTTTTTTCTTTGCCCTTTTAAAATTTTTTCTTTGTTTTTATTTTTTCCTTTTTTCTTTTTCCTCTTATTTTTCTCTTCATATTCCCTTTTCTAAGGCAGCCCCAGCTTGAAATGCTGCAGTCGTTGCTTACCTCTGAAACTTTCTTCTAATCATGAGGCTAAATTTTCTTATATCCATTTTTCTTAGACCAATACTGCTTTTCACCCAAAATAGCTTTTCTCTGTCCCTGCTATGTCCCCTCAATCTTCCTGCCCTCCTCAGTGCACTGCAGGTGGCAATCACAGCTCCTCCACAAACCAACCTCTGCTTTTCTCTCACCCGGTAGCTTTGCCATCTGCATCCCCTCCTCCTTGTTTTCGTTCAGAGTTCATCCCTCACCACTCGGGATCAGCCTGTACCTATTCAGGCACTGGAAACTCAATTTTTCTCCATTATGTGATGGTGAGGGCCACATCCCAGCATCTCCAACCCAACACATCCTTCCTTTGGCGTCGGGAGGAGCTGAAGAGGAGCCCTGCTTGTCTCCAGGATGAAATTCTGGCCACGGTAGGGAAATGTAGAGGGAAGAATGAAAGCTGCTGGTTTTGCTGGATTCTTCTGACAGATGCCTTTCAGCATGGTGCTTCCCCGCTGGCTCCCGGCGCTGTTGCAGGGCTCCGGCAAGCACCAAAAGGATGCGCTCACGCTCACGGAGCAGCCCCCTGCGAAGGAGCAATTGAGTGCTGCCTGCCCTCGGAGTAAATATCCTCAAGTATTCCCAATCCAGAGCCCGTTACCTGCACTAAGAGCTTCCATTTAAGAGTGCAGTAGCAGCTGATCGCCCTAATGTTGTGTGTTTATATGGTAATAGGAGCTTGGCAAGTGTTAAATGTGGTTGGGAACAGAACCGTGGGAAATGTCATTTCCACAATTTATTTTTTTTTCACTGGGGAAGGGGAAAAAAGTAAAAAATTCTGCCAAATTATTCATGAAGAAGTGCCTCTAAGGAAAGAAAAGAGGAGGCACTTAGTTTTGAAGGCAGACCTTTTCAGCTGAGACACTTGGTCAAGTTGACAGTTTGCTTTGCCCGCTCGACACAGCTGTGTCCATCCGAGTGGCATCGAGGCCACTGTCCAACCCGGGTGTTTACACCCCATTTCCAGCTGCAGCCTTGGTCCTTGCGTGGGTTTGATGATGCTGACAGGACTTGGTGTCTGAGCCTCGGCAAAAAGCTGCAGCCGTTCAGGTAGATGCGTCCCCAGGTTGCAGTGCAAGAGTTTGATCTGGGAATGCTGAACTGTTTTACTGAGATTGAGAATAACCAAGTGAAATATTTCGGTGCTTTCAGTTGGAGTATATTGGGGGTGGATGGGTGTGTGCCTTTCAATTAGATGAAAAATGCAGTTATTCCAACACTTTGGTGTAGTTTGCAGCAAAAAAAAACAACAAGCGTAAGATAGCAGATGGAGGGATGGAAATTTCCATTTGTTTTTTTTAAACAGACGTAGTAGTTATGAGACTCACTTAACAGTTCACTCAAGGACATGATACTTGCTGCTTTTAGATCATTCAGTTTGTACTTTGGTGCCCAGACCTGCAATTAAGAATGAGATGACTTGTGAGTTTTGGGGTGGTGGTATTTCTTTTCTTATCACACTACTGAAAATAAACATATACGACTCTGATTGTAATTACCGTGCTGTTAGGACACGGTTACAGTGTAATTACAGAATTTATTATGGTGATATTTCTACCCAGAGATATAACCTGAAACCATCTGCAGCACCCGAGGGTAGCTGGTGGACACTGGTGGCTCAGGCTGAATTTATTTCCCAGAGAATCATGATTCATTCTCATTGAGGAAGCAAAACAAAAATAATGATGGTTGCCTCTAGTTACCAGTCAGAGGGAAATCATTTGTAAATAAACCTGCTACTGAACATGGAGAAGGGACGAGCCAGGGAAGGGAGCACAAGGTCAGGCTCCTGATGCCCCGGGGCAGGGAGAAGGGCTGGAGCGAGGGGGTGAGGATGTCTGTTCTGGATGCAGGTGGAAAGACTTAACCACCTGCTAGGCTGGATGTTAGGTCTGACTCTGACATTTATCTTGCTTGTGGCCTTCAGAAAGGTAATGGAAAAAGCCATCCTTTCCCCCGATTCTTCCTTTCTTTCTTCCCAGAGGAGTGTGGAGACAATCGGACGGGCACGGGCTCCGTAACAGGGACACTGGGAGGTGCAGTGGTTAAATGTGAGGGAAGAGGGGGAATGAATTAAAAGCCAGCTTTTGGATGGTTAGATAACTCTGAGAAGTGATTGCTGAGCTCTTGTCTCCCATGGAACATAATTCTTCACCTGGGGAAAAACATCGGGCTAAACATTCCTGAGAAATGTGCCTACAAATGCAGCTCACCACACCTGCCTTGGCACCGCTCAGGTGAGGACCTTTCTGCTCCCAAATCTCAATAGGTTCGCACAGCCCTCCTTCCTCCTTGCTGCAATTTTTGTCCCGCCCATTCTTCCCAGGCGTGTATCATTTGGGAATTTAATTGATGTTGTGGCTGCTCCCCCTCTGAGACTGTTAACAAAGAAGTTAGGATGGGGCCAGATGCTGATCCCTTATCTGCCCTCATTCCCTTGAACAATGTTGAGCATTAAGCATCAGGTATGGTCCATCTGACAAAGTCTCTTTCTCTGTGGCAGCGTTGCTTGCTGGTGCTGTTTGAATTAATTCTGGGATGGCTTAGCACTGCTGATAGTCACCAGCTGTTGGGTGAGCATTTTTATGTTGAAACCAACTTGTACAAAGGAGCAGTATCGCTGTTCCCGGGGGCTGGAGAACCCGAGACATGGGGAAGAGCACTACAGGTCCTAGCCTGGGCTCCTTGAGAAGAAGCGACGTTTCCTGAGGCTCAGGCCAGTGCCACCACCTGCAAAATTCTCAGATTCTTTCATGTTCTCTCTTCTTTTTTTTGGCTTTTATCCTTTAATATAGTTCTGTGTCAACTGCCTGCATCTGAGAGTAAAAGGAGATATTATATAGTGGAAAGGGGAACAAATACTGTGCTAACACCTCAGGGAAGGTGTAATCTGACTGTGCATGCTGGGTTGGGTGTAGAGGCTTTGCTGCCATCCAAGCTGGGCAGCTTGGAGAGACTTGGGAGAGGCAGCTGCTGGGGCAGCATCACTTTAACAGCTTCTCCCCCTGTTATCTTTACTCTTTCTTTTAAAGACAAAACAGGGCTCTGCTTTTCCTGATCAGGGTAAAGCATCCCTATGCAGAGCAGCTTGCAGACAACATGGAAGAAGTCTCAAAGTTTCTCCCAAGCTCTGGCAATGTTTTTGCTGAGAGCTTCACTCCATGGACCACATCTGCTCCCAGTTCTGGGCCAGGAGCATCAGTTGCCATGGCGACTTCCTTGGGAAAGTCATATGGGGAAAGTGCTGATGTATTTTTAGCTTTGGGTAATGAAATTTAACAGCTGGAAATAAAGGTAGGGGCCAGCCAGGGTGCCACAGGTTCGTGGACCTCTGTTTGGGACCAGCTCTTTGGCATCACTGCCAGCGAGATCTGGTGGGGCTGCATTTGGGAAGGATGCTCAAGCATCAAGTGGATCACACCCTGAGGTCTGTGCAGGACAGCACCCATTAGTACGTCGGAGGAGAAAGCATCACTATAAAGAAAAGCTGATAAGGAGGTGGTGTTACATGTAGAGATAAAGAGGAGGCACCAACTGAGGTCATAGCTGCTTCGTGTACAGTGTGTTCAGCCTATAAATAGCTCTTCAAATATACCTCTGCACAAGTGGTATTTATAAAGTGATGAGTGAAGAAAAAACTCCACTTAGTGTCAGAAGTTGATGTGTGGAGGATGTTTCAGGCTTGGTCAAAAGTTCAAGTTTCTGAGAAGTGTGTAAGAGCCGGACCCCAGATATGTGGGGTTTTCTCCTCTGATCGAGGCTCAAAGGTTGCAGTGCTGCTAAATGTACCGTCTGAAATCAGTGTATCTGGGGAGGATACTCACTAGCTTCTGGCATTCAGATATCCCACAGTAGAACCCTCGTACAGATGCGATTTATTCAGGTAATTTGGATCAGTCTAGCTCGCGTGTAAACTTTTCTGAAGGTAGACTCCTGTCTTATTTTCTAAAATACTTTCTCAGCTCCCTGCAATATTTTTAGTTCTTTCGTCTTCAGCTGTCAAAAGTTTATTTTAAAATTAATTGATTTCAATGTAATATTTACTGCACTTTAGCTTTCAGCACAGTGTATGAAAATAGATTTCACTACAGCTGGCAACGTCTAATGGGATTCGTCCTACTCCAAAGGCTCTTTCCTTTATGTACCGATCCTTCCAGTCGAGCTTGCTTTGAACAGCCTCACCATCTTTTCATATGACTGAGCTCACACCAGCTTGGGCTGGCAGGGAGACAAGGTGAAGCATTTAAGTTTAAAGAAGCCACAGCTGATGCATCCCTAAACCCGGAGTGTAGATATTACAGTTCTGGCCCGATATTCATTTGAATTAATAGGATCTTCCCTTTTTTGCATTAGTGGGCTCTTTGGTTGGATTAAAAATGGATCATATCTCATTGTGATAACCACAGCTATGGTGAGAATTAAGCAGTAGGTCATGGAGGTGCCCTGGCCCATCACCAGGGTATTGCAGATGGCAGAAATCACCCCATGGAAATCAGAGCAGACTTTGCAAACGCTCCAGTGTTGTCAAGGGAGGTGGTGAACTTTGATGTGAGGTGATTGGGAAGCAGCCTTTGAATTGTAAAGCTTTAAATAACCTGTGAGCAGAGACATCACTGAAACCATTTCCTGGTGGGTTATGACACTCACGGCTTTTCCCAGGAGGACCAAGGACCACCCGACACCTTTCATGTGGCCCCGCTGCTGGGGACTGATGCCTTTCTTACCCTTGGGAGCAGAGGGAGGGCACAGGCTGGCAGTGCATGGCAGGACTGGGGATGTTTTCTTGTCCGAGGCTTGATGTCGGAACTACTCAGGGCTGGCTGAACTTCCATCCAATCTGTTAGAGAATATAGTATTTTTTAATTAGGTTCCTCCCCCCCCTTTTTTTTTGAATTTTCTCTCCCACTTCTCCAATGAAATGCTTTCATGTGAAGATTAAAATCCTCTAAGCCCAGTTGCAACGGGTCCCAGTATCCTGGTTTTTCATATATCCTCAGTCCCCAAAGAGAGATAATGAAGCACCGTGTGTTTTCCTTTCCACAGCATGGTGCAAAAACAGTTGAACCAGAACTAAGAAATCAGCACTGCTTTCTCTCTGCACCTCCAGCCAAGCCCTTTCAAGGTTCTCAGCTGGCTAAAATGTTAAAATCTCTCTGTGGGGCATTTGCAAAGCCGGATCTGGGGAGCCTGGTGGTGAGTCTTCAAGTTGAGGAGCAGGAATCACGCGGAGCCGTGGAGGTGGCGGATGCACAGGTGTCCTTGGTGTGCTGCACGAGCAGAGAGCGGCTGTTAAAGGGTGGAAGGGGATATGCCAAAATCAAAAAGCAAAACAAAGTCAGATGTCAGAAGCTGAGCCAGCCTGAGGAAGAATGATGGAAATGATTTCTTTAATGCTGTCAGCGTTTTTATTGATCTGAGGCTGTTTATTGCTGTAAAACAGTTATAAATTAGAGAAAAGCTGTGAAGAGGAGTGAGAGATGGAAATTGCCCGGGTATGGATAAAAGATGTACATCTGCATTTATCAGACAAGGGAGAACGTGTGCATCCAGGCTTTGTCTGCAGAGCTCCATACCCTGCAGAGGAGGCAGGCAGCACCTAGTCATTCCTGGTCATGTAGTTTTGTTGGAGGAAGTTAGACCTGGGTCTGCCCGCGCCTTGCAGACGTGCTGAGAGGCTTGGAGAAGGGCTGCTGGAGAAGCGTCTGGGGCTGGGGTTTGCTGTGCAGCTGTATGCAGGGAGATTTTACTGAGGATGAGGATTGTTCACCCACAGCAGTCCAGGACAGGTTTCTTTGTTTTTTTTTTGTAGAATCATAGAACAATTCAATTCAGGTTGGAAAAGACCCTTGGGATCATTGAGTCCAACCATTAACGCTACAAGTTCACCCCTAAATCATATCACCCAACACCACATCTAAATGACACTTGAGCACATTCAGGTGCTGCTGAAAGAAACAGAGTTCATTGTGTAATGAATAAATAATTTTGCAATATTTAGCACAGAGGATAGGCAGCAAGAGTGTGGATACTGATGTGTTTAACTATCTGCATGTGTGATTGTATGCACACAAGTACATATGTGTGTATGAACATACGATTATACTGACTCAAAGTGATGAAATATGCATCATTAACACTAGGAAAGGCAATATATGCTGCTTCTGTGTCCTGTGTGTAGAGATGCGTGGACCAGGGACTCCTTGGCCATAACAACTCCTTTCTTCTTCCTTCTCCTTTACAGAAATCCGTGAAGCTTTCCGGGTGCTGGACAGGGATGGGAATGGCTTTATATCCAAGCAGGAGCTGGGCATGGCAATGCGTTCCCTGGGATACATGCCCAGTGAGGTGGAGCTGGCGATTATCATGCAACGCCTTGACATGGATGGTAAGACCTCGCAGTTGGTTCTTCTCTGCTACTGGTCATGGGAGGCTTTCCCAGTGCATTGCAGCCCATGGTTTTGGCTCAAGTAATTTATGACATCCAGGGAAGGTCTGGAGAGGAAGCAGTGGAACTTTGCCTTTCACCACAGCAAGGAAAGGGCAGATGACTATGAGCCGTCACCCCCCTGTAGATAAACGTGCCTCTCTGGCAACCCACACAAGGGAGATATTTTATTTGGCCAGCTGATAACAGCTGAGTGAAAACAGATCAGCTCTTGCAACCTTTCTCTGCAAAGCTGCAAACAGTCCTTTGCAAGACTGTTGTAACCTTTCTCTGTGCCTTCCTGTGCACTGTCGGCCCAGTGATGCTTACTGGGGGTTGACCTGAGCACCCAGCCAAGTAGAGCTGCCCGGTCCTGTGGCCTCACTGCTCTTTGTGAGTAAAAGATGCTTTGAATGGGAGCTGTGCTGTGTTATAATGAAGTGTTGGTGGTTTTTGAAGAAGTTTAGAAGGATGGAATAATTTGAGCAAAGTCCTGCTGTGAGAGCTAGGCAAACGATTGCTAAGAGGTAATAAAAGAAACAGAACCCACCACTAACAGAAAGAGAGAAATGCAGCACCAGGATGCTGGAGCCAGGGGGGGACGACTTTTTTAACTGCTACAAAGCTACAATCATTGCTGATCACAGTGAGCAGGCTGTCTTTAAAATGTCCTTGGCCAGAGCAGGAAAGGAGAATTTCCTGGTGCCTGAAATGTGCAGGAAAGCTGAGGTGTGAATCTGATCTTCTGCTGTGCAGAGTTTGATGAAATCATGTCAAACCAGAGTGCTGCCCTGGTCTGAAGGGGGAAGCTTGGCAAGCTGATGCGACACCAGCATCTTTGGGGAGACTGGGGCAGACAGTAGCGGTGGGAGTGAAACTCTCCTACCCTCCTGGAGCCATCCAAGTCGAATGTCCCCATGAGCTACACTCCACAACTGGGCAGGGAAAGTGAGGAAGAGGCTGTCAGACTGCTCGAGGGTGTTCAGCATCTCCCCTAGACAGGGAGACAAAGTGATGCAAAGCCAGGCAGATAGAGAAGATCAGTTGTTGAAATGATCTGGTTCCTAGAAGAAAAGAAAAGGAGAATCCCATTGCTTTTAAAAGTGTTCTATCCAAGAATTATTGTTTGCACCTTGTTATGTTCTGCTGGCCTTTCCTAGCAAACCGGGTGATTTCTGTTTAGGTTTTGCAAAGGCCAGACTCAGCATGGTGCCAATTCATGGGGTCTTTTAGAGAAACAGTGTGCTTTTTTGGAAAAAGAGTGCTGTGGACTTGGCTTTCAGTTTTGATTAATCTCCAGTTCTTCCTTGACTCTCAGTCTCACAGACTTGAGACTTTGGCACTCTTTCGTGTACACTCCTAGTGTGCAGGGACCAGTAATCGGAGAGGTGGAGTTAAAATGCAGAGTAATGGGCTGCATATGGAAAGTGTTAAATTCCTGTTTGAGACTTTGCAGAAAGTTCAGAGTGTTTTCTGCGGAGATGGGAGGTGATCCTCCACCTCTTCCAACTCAACAGTTCCAGCAGCTCCAAAGGTACAGTCTGGTTATACTGGGTCTTTTTGTTGTTCTGATATCTCAGCTGCCAGTTGCAGAAATATTTTGAGCACAGCATTTGGGGGCTGGACACAAGTCTGTATTATTTGAAGGTCAAATGGGCCATACATTAAAAAAAAAGACAATGGGTGATGGGAAATTCCTTAGGCACTGAGCAAATGGGGGAATGTTATATGAAAGGATTACTTTGCCTGCAAATTAAATTAATGCTGTATGGCTTGAATTAACATTATATGGCTTATGGCTACTTTTTCTCTGATGGATTCTCTTCATTTTTTTCTGTTTTTTTCCTTGAAATATGTAGTGAGATCCAGCAATAACTTCCTCCTTCCTCTCCCACTGTGCATGAGCATCGTTTGGTAGCAAGGCTTGAACCCAGGAAAGCTCCTGGGAACATCAGTCGTGCCCTGTGCTCCCCAGGACAGCCTTACCCTCCTTCCCATACACTCCTCTTGAGGGCTGCCAAATTTTTCCACGTCTTTGTCTAAGCATCAGCTGGGTGGGAAGCTCGGGTAGATGCGAGGCCACATTCAGAAAGGAGTCTCCTTTAGTGAGAAAAGCCAGAGGGGAGGCGGCGATCCTTCCGCACATCTCTTGGCACCTGACAGGAGTGACAATGTGCCGACAGGTAGCATAGCCAGACGTCCATTTCTCCACGCCAGGCTGCTGCCAGTGTCTGCTGATAATGAGGTAATACAATTGGCAGTGGTTTATATTTAATCCGAACCAGCCTGAACAGACCTAGGGCAGACATATGGTTTTCATCAGAAATTACCTTGGGAGTGCATTCCCATCGCAGGATGGCAGAGTGGCTGTGTCTGCCATGGCTTATTTAACTGATGGGCTTCGAACAGAGAGCAACCAGAGCTGGTCTGAATTTGGTTTTCATTGCAAACCCTGTTTTCTGTGAGGACTCAGAGGGAAGCTCAGCCCTGTCTAGGTCAGGCTGGGGAGACATTCGCGCTGTGCGAGCAGGATCGCTGGGTTTGACAAAACAAGTTTTAAGAGGCCCACACGCAATGTAAGCTGGAGTGGTTTTGTGGCTGAGCATGAACTGATATGACAAGAGCATTTCACACCTGTATGTCACCTTCTGCCACAAAGGATCTCACTGAGCTCAGTGAATAATGCAGGGATCAGCTCCAGAGATACCCAAGGACAGTTGCTCCTGGGGTTGTTCAGTAACACAGAGTGAGCCTCCAGATCAGAGCAGAAGTGAAGGTGCATTTCATAATTCATTGCATTTGAAGGCAAAATGTAGTTAGGTAGAAGATACTGCTTGAACTTCAGTGAAAATGGCAATTGCACCACTTGGATTTTGCCCAGGAACTCTTCACGGGTGTCATATCGCTCTTAATGCCTCCATGGCTCATGAGTGCTACCATCAGCCTTCCTTCACAGGTGACAGCATCCCTGGCTTCGACAGGGTGGAAATGAGTGCACCGAGTGGGTTTGCCCGCAGAGAATGTCATGGGGTGATGCTGAGGATGCTTGAAAACATCCAAATGTCCTCCAGGGCTCAGAGAGGCAGGAGGGGATTGCACGAGTGTCCCATGTCGTGAAGCCCATGGTGCAGGAAGAGGTTTGAGTTACTTTTCTGCTGGGCTTCAGTGCCATGGCACAGCAAAGGTGTTTCAAGGTCTCAAGAGCAATCTTAAAAATCATCAGAAGGACCCTTTTATGGACTACCAGAAGATGCTGTGGCATTGCTGTGATGGGGGAGAAGAAAATACCAAAATAGAACAGAAGGAAAATGGGTTTTCTGTGAAAAAAATGCCTCTTGGGAGGTAAGGAATGGTGATTCTGTCCCCCGTCAGAGCATGAGATTCACATTAGGTCAGAGCTTTCTTACATCTTGATAGTGGTGCAGTCACTGTACACCAGCAGAAGGTTGTTCAGTATAATTGGGCATCTATCCAGTGTGCTGTGCCTTATAGGGACATACTGTTTGCTTTTGGTCTGGAAATAGAGACCAAATCTTACCTTAGTCTGTACCCTTCATTTGCTTTTGTTCTTAGACATAATTAGGTATCGCATGAACGTAAACACTGCAGGCTATGAGAGGTGCATACAGTTCTGTCTGTAATCTGGAGAATGACCTGAAATGTTCTGCCAGTATGTGGAAGGTAAAGTATTTTGTATATTTATGTGCTGGAAAAGAAATTATTTGTAGATTCTTCCAATTGGCAGTAATGCTAATAAAAATGCAGAAAAAATGGCACATTCAATGTGTTGCCTTATCTGGGATGCCTACTCCTTAAGCCAGACTTTCACAATAAAATAGATGAATGTGTGGCTTAAGTGTCAAACTGTTTCGTTACAACATAAGACACTTTTATCTGAGGAATAAAATAAGCACCCAGTGTACTAATTAGAGGAGCAGCTGGTTTTCAGTACTCTGGAAAAATAACTTTAGGCTAACACAAGAAGGGAGAAAAAAGACCTCAGCTTGTCAAATTGTTTATTATAGTACAAATTGGAAATACTTTGATCAAGCAAAAGATGAGCTGGTTTTATCAGCGTATGAGCAAGCTACCTGTTAGCTTTTATCACATTATGTGATGCATCAGCAGTAGTAGCGAAAATATAGCTATGACATCCTTATGAGAAGTAAAAAAAAAACAGGGGAAAGAAACTCCAGCTTAAAATTCTGCATATTCCCAAGCTGCTTTGCAATGGTTCTTTGTGGAGCAGGAAATTGAGGAGGGGAAAAAAACCCCAACCCAGTAAGCTATTGAAGGTGACCGTGGCAAAAAAAAAGAGTTTGAAGCTCTGCAGCTTTCCCCTGTGGGACTTCTGAGGTTCAGCCAGCTTTGGGCAGCCCCATGGTTGCAATGGGGTTCTGCAGATTTACTGTCTTCTTAAGCTTTGCACGCAGAAGCTGCGCTGCTCAGGTGCTGCTCCATCCGGCGAGACATACACACGCTTGCCGTGATCCCCTTTGGAAAGGGAATAAGCAACGGTGACATACATGCACGGCATCAAGGGACAGTGTCAGTGCATGGTGTCCCTGAAAGTCAGGTCTCCACGCTGCTGTCGTGCTGCTGTTGGATCAGGGGTTGCACGCAGATGTTGCTTCTGTTTGCTTGCTCTTGCAAGGGACATCAGATTTGGGTGCTCCACTGGCTGGGACATGAATGCTGTGTCGTTGGGATGGGAACAGCTGAAGGACCTGTACTAGGAGATCTGGGAGAGAATAAATCTCTCTTCTAAAAATCAAGTGCGGAACTTTCTTTGTGGCCTCCAGAAGGTGAGTTTGTTGCTCTGAGATGCCGCATGACCAAAGGTTTACTTCTGTCCAGAAGGTCAGCTTGCACTGCCCTGTGTGGGGCAACGGTGACAGTCACAAGTTGAAAATATTTTACCTCTTTCTCTTGTCTCTCGCTCTCTCTTTCTTGTTTGTTGTTGGGTTTTTTTGGTGTTTCCCCGCCCCCCACTTTACCACCATCGATAATTCCTTGTATTTCAACATTTCAACAAGAAACTGTGTAAAATAACCCAGGCTGCTGGCGGTAGACCAGAAATGGTTTCTGTGTTTAAAATGCAGAGTTAATAGGAAAAGCATGGACAGGTTTTTACAGACTTTGGCTTTCTCCTCTGTACTCAAAGACCTCTGATTTTTATATGTGAGAAATGATCTAGCAACATTTCAGCCTGGTCGTCCTTTAAAGTGTGTTGCTGAGCTGAGAAACTTGGTGAGATGGATTTGATAAGACTTGTCTTTATTTATAGAGGCCACTTTCTTCATGTCTGCTCTGATTTGTAAAATGGAGATTATCGTATTGTGTGTTCTCGCTGGAAAGGAGGAAGAGTAATTATTGTTGCTGGTGAAGCTAGTCAGAATCGCAGCTCAGTACCGGGAAGAGATTCATAAGTAATATCCAATTCTGCCTTCGAAGCAGTGCCTGGATGGCACAGTGCAGCCCTGTTGAATAGACAGGGCAAGACAAAACAGGGATTTGCAATTCCCTCCCTAAAACCTGCCCACCCTGTGCTCCAGTGGGGCAGAATCCTCTGTAAAACACAGTGTGCCAGCTGTGATCTGCCTCATGCAGGTAATTTATTTGCATCCTAGCTTTATCCTAGTTTTGTTTATTCCTTAAAATCCAGCATTCCTGGTAATATGCTTTTGGTCTCACAGAACTCGTATGCCCCAGGGAACGCACATATTCTTCTGTTTTAATGAGCCTGTGACTTGCTGCTTGTCTCAAAAGTTGTGCCAAGCTGTCTGATAGCTGCTGCGACGCACACAGAGCTCTCCTGCTACTCCTAGGGCCAGGGAAGAAAAAATAATTAAAGTCCTGGGTAGTCGAGGGGGTGATTTTGCTCTGCTTGAGCCTTTTGACAGAGGGCTTAAGCGCTTGCAACTCGCAAGACGCGAGGGTTCTGCAAAGGGTGGCAAAGCAAAGCCGGTGCCTTTGCCGAGGGGGATGCTCTGGGGGCCGAGGGGCAGCGGGGGCTCTGTGGGGCTGTTCCCAATAGTCATTGGGCTGGTAACGGGGATGGTAATTGGGGCATCCTGTGGCTTCCCACAGCCACACGCTGCTTGGCGGGTGTCTGGTGGATATTGTTTTGGTTTACTGCAGTCATCGTTTTTGTTGGGCTTCTCTTCTAGGCAAGCACTGCCAGTGTCCCACTTGGTTTAGTGCTTGCGGGGGATGCGTCGCACCCGGCACCGCGGAGGCAGAGCCCCCTCAGTCCTCTTCAATCACTGCCTCCCAGGTCAGCTCCTAGACAGGCTCCCCTTGGACAAACATGGGGAGTTAATAGATTCTTTTTTAATTTATTTTTTAATGGGAAAGCAAACAAATCCTCTGCAACCATCCCCTCTTCAAGACAAGCCAACAGACTGTCAAAATGAGTAACTCTCAAGGTCCTTTTCTCAATGTTGGATGGATGTCACCCCTGGCTCTGTCTTTCTGGGCTCTCCTTGAGCCTTTCAGACCCCATGGAAGTTCCCTCCTGCAGGAACATACTTCTGTACAATTTGCGGCTCTTTTCTGCGTAGTTGCCATTGAACCAGAGCAGCCAGCTCCACCCAGCCACTCCCAAAAACACGGAACATGGAGGCACTCTTAAGGGATGGAGTGGGCTCCAGTGGAGATGTTTCACCCTTTCCTTGAGCTCCAGTGGAGTTTTCCCTCCAAAAAGTCACTAAAACTTTGGGCAGAGCTTGTGAACAGTAAAACACTGGCTGATGGATATGCCCCCACTGTTCCCAAGGGGCAAGAGAAACAAGAAATGGTATTTTTCATGTATAAGTCTTGTTAGGAAATAGAGACTCTTTGCAGATGGCTCTGGGGCAGAAACTCCTAGAGGAGTTTCTCTTTGGAAATAAGAGATGCTTGTTGCACGTCTATTGGTGACACTTGTGGGTTACCGTGGAGGGTGAGGTCTGGTAACACCCGGGAAGGTGATGCTCCATGCCTCAGTTTCCCCACTGGAAAATAGCTGTGTCTGTGTTGTAGGGGAGTTTTCTCTCTTAATCTCAGCCCATATCATGGATGTTTATAATTAAAACCATTTTCAAAGTCGAAAGTTTTATGAAAGACTTCCACTAGTTCTCCTTGAAGTTATGGATTGAGGCTGTAATTAAGCAGAAAGTCTCTGGGTCGTGCTGGGGAAAGGGTCAGGCTAGTGATCAGGCTGTTCTCCTCTGACCTTAAAGTCTCCGAAAGTGAAATACTTGTCTGGGAAATATCATGCGGCTGGAGCTTTTCTGTTCACATCCGCTGCATCATTTCAAGGCGCAGCAGCAAGAGCCCTCACCAGACTGTGTTATTGCTGCACAGGTTACTTTATGGGCACAAACAATGACACAGACCAGGACGGAGAGTCACTGCAGCTAGCTATTAAGAGAATAAAAATAAACAGAGTGTTGTGTGTGCCTGGGACCCAAGCTGCAAAAGACTAGCTCATTAACTTTAAATATATCACCTAGCTGCACTCTGGAGGTCAAACTGAAGAGAAAAAAACGCGTGAATACTTATCAGTCTACACACAGCAGATCTTCATCTCTGTTTAAATGTGTACCTCATTTTAGCGCCATGACAAGAAGCTTTTAAGGAGGAGGGAAGACCTCATTATACCGAGACTCACCAGGAAAAAAGGCTTCTTTAGGAAACAGTGAGGCCAGATCATCCAGTTTAATGCACAAGGCTCTGAAAACCAAGTGTAAGTCTCTGCCCTTGGCTATAGGCGCTGCAATCCATGCACGTTTTCCCCCCTCTCTTTCTCTCTCCTGCTCTGTCTTTCTCCAGCCCGATGAATATTTAATTGTGTCCTCCAAGGGAGCCACTCCGACGGGAGACTTTTGGACAGACAGCAGTCGACTGAAGGGTGAGGGTCGGGGCTTTCCCACGGGATGGAGGGTGAGATGGGTTCATGCTGCTGCTCCTCTGAGCATTTCATTATTTCTTCAAAGGAGAAGAGTTCTGGCAGGAGAGCTGGCAAGAGCCTACGCTGCTGGGACGTGGGGATTTGCTGTCCCAGCTCATCCCGATCCCTCTCTCCTCTTCCAGGTCCTACGTGGTCTGGGGGTGGTTTGCTGCAATTTCCCCTGTCCAGCACATCCAACCTGGGTGAACCATTGCTGGTGGTAGATGCTGTGGAATCTGGACAAATGTACCAAGAGAAAGGCAGGATGGGGCTCAGGACACAGGGATGGAGCTTGACTTGGTGTGAGACTTCTTTCAAGGTCCCTTCCAACCCCTAACATTCTGTTATTCTGTGATTCTGAGTGCAGCTGGGGTATTCTGTGCTGCGGTTGCCCTCTTTGGTGCCCTGCCAAGGTGACTGCAGAGCTCTGCCTGCCCTCAAACGCTTGCGTGTTTCCTGCTAAACGTCCTCCAGCAAACACAACCTTCCCTTCTCCCCTTTGTTAAAGTCAAGAGCTCTGAGGCAAGATGAAATCCTTGGGCTGGAGCTGAAAGCCCATCAGCTTAGAGAGACAGTTGTGATTTTCTGTGTTCAGCTCGTATATACCGGTCAAGTACGGCACCTCCAGCAAGAGCCACTAATCGCACTTCGAAATCTCCTTGGCCTGGAGATCTGGAAGCAAGACCAAAAATGAATGCATTAGGGTCAAAGGCAAGTAGCTTAGGAGAGTAAATCCCCCTTTCAAAAGTGCTAGAGGCTCCTTTGGCTCCCCAAAACATGCATGTCCAACCCAGAATTTGCTCCCTGGGAGTACGGTGATAGTTTTACAGGATTCTTTATTTGTAGTGCTTTTCCTTTTTCTGCATCCCATTAGAGGAGCTAATGGACATTTTTCAGAGGTGCAGACACCCCTTGCCTGGGCAGGCAGATCCAAAGGAGATTTCTCTGCTGCTGCGCTGTCTGGGAGAACTGGAAAAGAGCTTGGTTTTCCAGCTGCTCTTAGCTGCAACTCTTTTGTCTTTGGTGTGCTTGGCAGAAGTGGATGTTGGACATGAAGTGGGGCCCAGCGATTCCCTGCTGGAGCTCTATGGAGTTCCATGGTGGCAGCCAAACCGAGCTCACAGCATGGCAAGAATTGACGCTGGAGCTCTTCAGACCAAAGTTATCCCCAAGGTCTTTCTCCATGCAGTGAGTGACTGGTGTGTGTTGTGACTTTGGCAGGTCCAGGAGCTCTTTCTGGCTGTGCGTGGTCTTTGAGCACTGAAAAGGTTTCCAGAGGACCCAAAGATGTTGTCGGGTGCCTTCAGCATCCTCTTTCCACGATGGAGTAATTAGCCAGGCTCACACGATTGCTCCCGAGGCTGTTGACAGTGCATCTATTTGCTATTCCTTTTTATTATCACATTTGCCTCTTTTTTGTCAGAACTGAGACAGTGTCTTGCAGGGAGAAACCCTTTGTGGGTATCTGGAAGCACTTAGCACCAAGCTGATGCTAACAGACTAGTAATGATAAGCAGCTCTGGTTTGTCTCTGATGATGTGCCCAGCGATGTTCTGAGTCACAGTTTTAGTCATGCAAGGTTCAGCCACATGATTGCTAACCCCCTTCTGACTCTTTGCCATTAACGCCGGGATAAAGGGGAAGCATTTTGGGAGAGAAAAATGTTAGGGCATAACTGTAAGTAAATAAAACCAGGAGATAAGCTCAGCTCTGGGGTTTTTCTAAGGCAAGCCACACGAGCAGTGGCCATCCCTTGACAGATGGGTGGTAACTTGGGAATGGGCTGGCATCTGGATCACAACCTGCCAGGAGCCCCTCTGGTCCTCACCCGACCCACACCATCGTGCCTCGAAGCCTCCCTGCCCTCCCAGTTTGAAAATAGTTTATGGCAATGTGTGAGGGCCTTCATCAGTCACGGACTTCAGGGTGGCTCAAGCTTATAAACCTTGTCTGCACTTGTAGCTGGTGGCAGCAGGGAGAGGAGAATAGCTGTGACTGTCACCGGACGGGGAGCACAGCCTGCTCCGTCCTGGCTGTAGCTTTTCACTTACTTGTGCCCCATCCCTCTTTACAAGGTTGTTTTTCTTCATTGTGTTGAGTTCTTGATGAAGTAGTTAATGTGAGCCTGGAGGCAGGAGGTGGGGGGAGAATGTCAACACAGCACACATCACAAATTGACTGCAGGGATACGGTGACCGACTGGGGCTGGGTGACGGCTGGTGGTGGCAGGGTTGCTGGGGGCTTGCTGGATGCCTCATGGAAAGGAGCAAGGGAAGGTGAGGTATGGACAGCACACAGCTTCAGCCTGACATTTTCCCTCCCTTCTTCCCACCACTTAAACCCAACTAAAAGTTCATTTCTGAATAAGCTGTGCATCGCTTGCTCTGAATATGTTGGGTGAGGACCACATCTGCAGGCACAGCAAAGCCAAACAGGGGGAATGTGTGATGTTTGA
The DNA here is from genome assembly GCF_000703405.1 of Apaloderma vittatum. NCBI lineage: Eukaryota > Metazoa > Chordata > Aves > Trogoniformes > Trogonidae > Apaloderma > Apaloderma vittatum. Next base: position 78,267 of record NW_009722084.1, on the reverse strand, counting down.
GTTATCTCCAGTGCGGATTCTCAAGCAAACAGATGTTTGATGTGCGCATCAGCTTGTAGCGTGCTGTGGATGTGACTATGGCAAGTAGGAGGAGGAGGAGGAGAAGGCAGGCATCTTCTAACTGTACCCAATACAAATTTCAAGCTGAGGATCTGGTGAGTGGCCTGAGTGCTTGTAGGTCCAACAGGTGATGTCAGTGTTGGGCATTACCTGGTTGGTGAGAACCATCCTGTGTGTTTTCACTCTGTAACCAAGCAGAGTTACACCGGGTGTGTCTTGAAGCCTATGTGCTGCGGTTTTTTTGTATTCCTCTCTTGACTGTTGAACACTGTAAAAGGAATTTTCAGGCAAAATTGTGAGATCTCTTTCTTGGTATTATGATGCTGCAGTTTCCTGAGATCCTTTTGGCAGGAAGGTTTGTTTTCTGCAGCTTAAAAGGAATGTCAAAGGGATATTTCTACCAGGCAAAAATGTTTGGGGGTCTAGTTTCCTTGCTATTTAACAGTTTTAATTGAAAAAGCAGTCAGTAAGGGATAATGCATTTTGTAATGGCATTTTTCTTCTGAGGTTGTGGAAAATGCTATAATTAAGCTGGTAATTAAACCCTGTGAAGTTTGTTATGATCCCTGGCAAAGGCACAGGGAAGTCATGAGCAAGGGTTTGCCCGGAGTCTTGTTCTCAGTCAGACACAGAGACCAGGAGCCCTGGCACCCATTTTCTCATGAGTCATGTGTAGGACTAAGTCCTGCCTTTCCTCTGTGGGTGAAATGACATTGTAGAAAATGCAGACTGAGTAACTCAATATTTTGGGCTCACATATGGATAGACCAAATATATGCACGGGCAGGTACTAGGATCTCTTTAAAATGCAAATTGTTTTCTTGCTAATCTGGCTAATTTCTTTAACTCAATTTGCATCACAGGGCATGGCTTTGTTACTGCCTTTCCCTTGAAGTGATGTGCTGCAATGTAAATCGCCCCGAATCCACTGTCACCTTGCATTACCTTCCCCAACATGATCCAACGTGATGTGACTGATACAATCCGACTTGATGACATAAACTGATGCCTCCCATGGGGAAGCAGAAGGAACACATTTTCTCGTAGCCCATAAATGTTTTAAAGAATGACTTTCCAAGTGATGGAGTGCCCATCCCCTCACTTTTCTGCTTAATGAGCTGTCCTAGAAATGAGCTCCATCCTGCAAGGGCTAAGCCTGCTCCATCCCTGCAAAGCCCTTCAGCAAGTGCTGAAGCCTGAAGGTGTGGGCAAAATTAGCAGTTGAATAGGGTCTTCTTGCACGTTACAGGATCAAAGCTATTATGAATCCCTGCTGGGTTTCCTTTCAGAGCCCCTATCGCTGGCTCACCCCTAGGATATTCGCTCTTGTCTTCAAGAAATTACAGGCAGAGCCTGGTGAATAGAGATCACTATTCTGGCAAACGAGCATTTTGACTCTGCTTATTTTCACATTGTGTCTCTGTGAAGATAAAAAACACGGAGAGATTTTAATCAGCGGTGCATATGCTGAGATCAAGCTTATGAAATATAATAAGAAGGACAGATAGCAGCAGCATGCAGTGAACATGGCAAAGCTGTCCTGCGGGGCTGCTGCAGGTACTGCAGTCAATAGTGACATTTTAATAGTAGCCTTTGCATTGATCTGCATTAGTCTGATGGTTTTAGACACTTCTTACACCTAATAATTTAGAAACAGCAACTACATGGAGAGGTCGATGCAGTCAGTTCCAGGTGAATGTGAATAAAGAACAACCAGAAAATCTCACAGTTGCTGGTTCTGTATCCATACCTGAAGAAGGGCTAATATATCCACACATATCAATATAATCTACAGGAGGATATGTCTATGGACTTGTAGGTGGAGAGGCGTATAGACACTGAACTGCCGTGTTCAGAGAAGCAGGTATTTTTAACATCCTTCAATAGACATCAATTTCCTTTTTTTTGCCATTTTCATTAAGCACCACGGAAGTTCTCGGAGGGAAAAGCAACATTTGATACAATGCTCAGATATACTTCAAACAGTGACGTGCCTCATTTACAAAACATACGATGTACTGCAGGGGCTCGGGACTGCACAGGCTCAGTTCATTAATGGCAGGAGCAGTCTCCTCTTCCCGCTAATGGCACTGAAGCTGTGTCTACACTGCCTGCTCTGCATGCTGAGCACACGGGGCATTTCAGAGACAGATGCTGGTGGAAAGCCAAAATGAAACGCCTTGTGGATTCGCAGTAGTCTGGCTCTTCCCTCTGCATGCACTCCCTTCCTCTGGAGGGTGGGGTGGCCCTGTAAGAGCTTTGCAGGGACCTGGCTGTTTGGCAGCTCTGTCGGGAGGAAGATGGCCATGCGAACAGCTGCTCTCCTCCTGCCAAAAATTGTTTTTTTGAAAAGTGACTTGCCTACAGACTCTCCAAGGCCGGGGAATGACCTGTTCATCTTTATTTGTGCATTTCCTGGTCCTGTCTTCAGGTGTGGGTATGCCACAGCACGGCCCATTCAGTGAGTCGGCAAAACATTTGGGTCTGTGGGCACCGTGAAGTTGATGCAGGAGGTGCCGTAGTGCACGTATGGGTCCATGATACAGAGCAGATCCAGAGAGGCGTGTTGGACATCAGTGCTAAGTGGTATTTCAGTGAAAACACTGATCTTTTTCTTTCATTCCAGGGGATGGCCAGGTTGATTTTGATGAATTTATGACTATTCTGGGACCTAAGCTGGTATCATCAGAAGGCAGAGATGGCTTTCTGGGAAATACAATAGACAGCATATTCTGGCAGGTAAGTGGTCATGTTTTAAAATGCAACTTTAGCCAACTATTAGTCACTTCCAGAATTGATTTGTTGAGAGGCACAAGACATTTTGCTAAGCGTAAATGCTTGTGTAAAGACTACTGGGGTTTGTGTCTCTGTGTGCCATGTGAGACCATCCCACGTTGCTGGAGGGACCTGCTCTCAGCTAAGCCCTGGGCAGGAGGAAAGGAAAGCACTTCCTGTGGATGAACTGCAGCTGAACACAACAGAGCACCCAGTAATTTGTGCAACGTGTTTGGGAGAATTTTGGAATTCGTTTTCTAAAGAGAAAAACACTTTTTTCTCAGTGCATTTTTTGAGTTAGAAACCTTGTCTGGCTGCTCTCAGAAATGTGCCACTCTTCAACGTCCCTTGGCTGCAGCGCAGGGATGCTCCAAGCAGAGCGAGATGTGCCGTGCAGGTCATGCCTGAGTAGTGCTTCTGTGGTTAATTCAGGTCCAAGGCTAAGGTTAACTGTTGTGGCAGTGCAGGTTTTACCAGTGGGGCTGCCCTGGGGTGGTTTGGTCCTGCTGGTCTCAGAGAAGAGGCAGGTCTGGCAGCTGGAGGTGCCTTATGCCTGCTGTGCTTTGTGATCTGAAGCAGCATTAGACCTTCCTGGAAAAGCAAGCACAGTCCAAGCTGTTATGGTGGGGATTAAAAATCTCACATTTCTTGCCAATGGATTAAATAAGTGGCTTTCTGGGAGATTACTGCTCGTTTTATTGATCATCAAGCAGCCTTTGCCTGCTAAATAGACTTCAGCTGTTACCAAGTTTATGTGAATCAAAAGAGTCAAACCTGAATACAAGCATTTCTTTTACTACCCTCAAGCACTCTCCAAACTGAATTGGGTGGAGCTTTGTAAAGATCTTTTAAAAACTTGTTCCTGGCCTCGTGGAATGTGATAGAAATAACCCTGGAAATGCTGGGCTGGTATTTGGTGGTCAAAGCAAGAGTTTGGTGTTGGTGAAGTCACAGTGGTTTGTAACGTGTGTGGGGGCAATGCAGGAGCTAAATACACACCATGAAGGGCAGGACTGTGCGAGTCACAAGTGTTTCATTGCCTCCAGCGCACCTTGCAAGCCTCATGCCGGCACATAAGCGTTGGGAGAGGAGGAAGCACTGTTGATGTCTTTCAGATCCACCCCCCCAGCGAGACTGGCTTCACAGGAGCCGTTCAAGAAGCAGAAATACTCATTGGGAAAATAAAGTTCATGAGCTGAGCTTTTTGCTGGGGAAGCAGAGAAGCCTGGATTCCTCCCTAAAATTCATCTCGCAGGTTAACCCACTGCAGTTTTGTGACCCTCCAGCCTGTGTAAATGCATGCGGCAGCTTTGCTCGGAGGAAGGGAGGACACGTGCTCTGGTTTTAGAGCAGCAGGGCTTGGACTCAGCTTTTGCCTTGCCCTCTCCTGCAGCAGGGACCATGGCCCCTGTGCCTCCCCTGGCTGCTGTGGGATGAATGAAAAGAGGGCAGAGACTCTGGGTAACCAGCTGCAGGGTGGGAAGAGGCAGCCCCGTGGGCTGTCTGATGGCAGCGAAGCTTTGACTGAATTGCACAAGTGCTCCAGGGCCTTGGAAAAAATACTTTATGGTCTTTTACTTGTAAGGGTAAAATACATCTCTTTAACCTAACACTTTCCTGGATTTCAAAGCCCTTGAAGAGAAGGCTTCATCCCACATTTTATTTCTGCTGGGGTTGGAGAGCTCATGAAGAATATGATAATTTTGGTGTTTATTCCCAAAGAAAAAACAAGGAAGAAACCACATTGGGAAATGTCATGCAGGAACAGGTTCCCTTTGCCCATTTCTACCTGGCTTTACTCAAGCTGCCTGCAGGGTCATAAGTTGCCTTGTCTTAAAGCAGAGCATTTATTTATCTGCATTATCTCCAGTGGGATTACGTCCGACGTGAAACAAAGCCTTTTGCAGAATTGGGGCTTGACTGCGTTTCTCATGTGCCCTTGGCATGAAATTTCCACATTTGTTGGAAAGGAATGGCAGGGAGAGAGGGGTGAGTTTGGGTTGCTGATAGAGCACTTCACTCCTGCAATCATCTCCAAGGAATAATTTTAAGGAGGGGTTAGTGCCCACAAGCTGGTGGCTGTGACCGGTGCTGGGTGACAAGGGCAGCGAGGGTGGAACAAGAAGGGACAACTCACCCCTGGTGTCAGCTGGCCAGGCAGTGCTACCATGAAACTTCACCCCAAAGCTGCAGGCAGCAAAAGGCATCTTGAAGAGGCTCTTCTATCAGTCCCAAGGGAAAAGAAAACCCATGCTGGCATCCAGAGACTGCCTTCCCATCTTCCATCCAAACACCTTCCCTCCAACTGTCACGATTTTGGCTTTTGGGTTTTTGCTGAGGGTCCAGCTTTCTATACGGTGCCACTTCTGTGCAGGCTCTGTTCCAAGTGTGCCTTAATAACACGTTAAATAATGCAATGACAGAGTTAAATAATAAGCAGCAGCAGCAGGAGAGAAGAATTCAAACGAACAGGCGAGGGCCTGGAGACACGTTTGCAGCTGAAGCTGGGAGTGAGTTGGTGGGATACAGGAAGGTGGTTCCAGATGGCAGAAGCTGCAGAGGAGAAAGATCTTACAACAACAGCAGTGGTGCTGCAGGAGATAGGGAGGGGGTAGAAGCACTGGGAGAATAGGGAGGAGAGAGAGGGATCATGCATAGAAGAGAAAGGCTGTAAACAATAGGGAAAACGTGCATCCCTCCTCTCTCATATGTTGCCTAAAGAGCTGTGGGCATCCTGGGAGAGGCAGGATTTGGCCAAGACCTGTGCATTGGCAGGTAGTAAAGAAATGGAGGGTCTCTTGGATGTATTCCCTCCCTTAATTTTCCATGTGGACTTTAAATTTAGTCATATCAGTGTGTAAAGAGGCTGACTCTTGCTTTCTCAGGTAGCTGTGATCAGTTCTGCTCCAGTTAGAATGGCTCTCTGCAATCACTTAAGCTGGGTCCGGAGGTATTTAGGGGGAAGGAAAAATCATCCCTGCAAATACGATTTCAGAATGAGTCAAAAGAGACCAATGATACCAGGAAAGCCAAGGAAACATGGACTCTCCTCTGTCTCAAAGTCTGTCTTTCCCGAGCAAGACGCTGCGTGCACCACGCACCGTTTTGTGGAGAACATCCCCGGATGCCTCCTGCTCTGTTTCCAAATGGTTTTCTCATCCTTGTGCCAACTACGCGCAAATGGAAGTAAAATGTACCTGTGCACAGATATCTTTAACTGTCTTAAATGTTTAAGACAGTCTTAAACTGTCTTAAGTATATTTTCTTAAATACACAGCTGCCTAGTACCCATTACCCAGTTCTCAGCATGTGGGGTCACAGCCAGGAGAAGTCTGAAAGCTGGAAGCACCTGATGAAGCCCCATTCTCCCTGATTTGGGGCAGACCCACAATGGCAAGCTTAAAGCAATGATGCAGACATGCTCTTTGGCTACTTCCACAGGGTCTGTGTTTATTCAAAACAAAACATGAAGAAAAAAAAACGAGCACAGATGGGATTTTGGAAGTAGCTATTTGTTTTGGAAGCCGGTGGGAAGAGGTGAGCCTGGCCCTGCGCAGCAGTGTTGGACCTGCCAGGGTCTCTCACAGGGTGTCTGCTCCCTTTCCCTCTCTATCTGATTCCCACTGTATATTTTAAAGTGTGGCCACCCATCGTTCACCTTCCTTTGTCCACCTTCTCTGAGCTTCTTCTGCTTGTGCTCATGCTTATTGTCCTGAAGCTGGTTTTCTTCAGTGTGTCCAGCAGTGCTTCTGCAGTGATGAGGTAGCTGTTTCATAGTCAGAAAGATGCTATTTGATCAATTTTCAGAAGTGAGAAATTGTTTTTCCAGAGCTCAGGGAATAGGAGTCTGGTTCCAGTCACACACCGAGGGGTGTGTTTCTTACAAGTGAGTTTGGAGGCATTTCCAATGCGTGGCCATTCGGGTCCATGAAGCGATTTAGATCAAGAGCGTTACAGGAAAGACAAACATTGCTACTGGTAAATATTAGCTCCTTTTTTTGGCAAACAGACTCCAAATCTGTCCGCTGTGCCCTGCTATTCTGAGCAAGAGCGAGAGATGAAAAGAGAGGGGAGAAGCTAGGATTTCGTATTTGTTTACAGTTTTTGCCCAGATTGTTTGTAAGTGCAAAGACCTTCAGGAGCAAGCGTTAAATAGTTTGCACAGGACATAGTGTAAAGGTTCTCCAGTCCCTGGGGGAAGGCAACAGGGACAGAAGTAATAAGAACCTTGGACTACAGGCTTTTAATTAAAATAAACCTCTCTGTCATGGCCAAAATGCTTTTTGAAGTCAGAACAAGTTGGAATGGTTAAACAACAGGGCTGCATCTGCATCGGATGCAGAATAAATTCTCTGTGCAGCAGCACTGATGAGATTAGTTTGAAAAGTCAATACTTTGTATGGTGATCATTTGAGAGGCGAAACAATGCTCGCTATCGGGTTTTTTTTTTTCCCCTTCTCTCTATTGTGTGCACGTGGAAGCTGCAGGGACCATCATTTCACCCAGCGCTAATGCATTGCTGTGCAAGGGGACCTGGCAGCTTTGTCTTGCGTGAGGGGTCAGCACTGTGTCATCTGCTCAGACATGGTGCCCATTTGTCGCGTTAGATATCTCCCGGCATAATTCACTGGTGTTCAGGAGGAGGCGGGTTGGTTTGGGATAAATAAAGTTGCTTTGCAGGAGCAGGAAGACCAGTATACCAACTCGGAGTTTTGTGCTGCTCAGAGATCTCTTTTTTTCTGCTGTAGAGATGTCTCTGCAGATTTAGGGGGGACAGCCAGGTGACTGAGGAGGCAGGTCCTGCAAACGGAGCAGCTCAACAACTGCTCATGTTTCCTGGGCTTAGGGAAACCTTTTTGTCTCTCCAGGCTTCCACATCCCTTTGCTAGGGGTAGGAATACATTGAGTTTAATGATCTTGGAACAGGCTGCCCAGGGAAGAGGTGGAGTCACCGTCCCTGGAGGTATTTAGATGCATAGACGTGGCACTAGGGATATGGTTCAGTGGTGGATGTGGCAGTGCTGGATTAACAGCTGGACTCGACGATCTTAAAGGTGTTCTCCAACCTAAATGCTTCTATGATTCTGTGATCTTTGGTGGATGAGGGGGTATAGCCAAAGCTGTATCCTGCTGCACCCCTGTGCAAGCAAGGAAGGGAGGCAAGCCAGGGACAGCAGAAACCCCTGTCCTCCTGAGCTAGCAAGCTCAGCAGCGTGCTCCAAAGGGCGTTTTGTACCCTGGTTGAAGGAGAAGTAGAGCAAGGGCCACATCCAGCTGTGCAGTGTTGCACCTGGTGTTGGCTGGAGAGGGACAGAGCCAGCTGTGAACATGGGAGAGCAGAGGGACACAGCCGGGGTGGGATGCGCTGGTTTCGTCCTCCCAGCCCGGCTGCTTTAATGATTCGCTGCGCAAAGCTGCCCAGCCGTAACCTTGTTTGCAGTTGTCACTACAAATGCAATAGCGTCCCTGGGGGAGAGATCTGGGCTCTCGTGATCTGGTCAATCAATTAGTGCTTTAATAGAGTGAAATGAAGGAGAAAATGCATGGGAACCTCGGTGGCACAGGGGCAGTGTACGGAGGAGCCGTGGCGAGCGATGGTGTGGGACGAGGGGGCCGTGTCAGGGCCGGGCTGGCTCTGGCAGCGTTTGACTCTCTACGAAGACAATTTTGCTTAGAGAGGCATTTTTCTTTATGAAGTCCAGCAGATAAACCTAATGCAATTTCTCCCTGTATGTGAGTTTTCTCCCCTTGTTCCTGCAGAGGAGTTAATTTGATGATGATTAGCCATGCCGGAGTTGCAGAGAAAGCGTTTGTGTCTCTGTGTGCGATTTCATGTGGACTATAAGGAAAGTCTGATTTTCATGGAGTTTTGGGATTGTTTAAAACACACCTGGCAGCTTTTTTCTGTTTTTTTTTTTTTTTCTGAAGAATCCTCACTCTGAGATGGAAATCCATCTATTGCCCTGCTTCCAAGCCCTTGATTCCAGCAGAGTAAAAATATCGTGAAAATTTCACTAAGATTTTAAAGAGAAAAAAGGAAAACCAGGAAGACACTCCCTCACTCATAAAAAGCAACAACAAAAAGCTGAAGTGTTGGCAACTGTTTGCAAAAAACAAATGTATTTAGAAAGAAAAAAGACCTTTTGTGTGAAAGAAAAGCTAAAAAAAGAAATTACTTTCTTGGGGAGAAAAAAAAAAAAGACAACCTCTGAAAAAAATGCGCATGGAAAGTTGCAAAGGACCACTGTGGTAGGGACAGTGGATTTTTTACCAAGTGGGTGGAAAGATGCTGATCTTCAGGAGAAATTCATTGCGGTCTTTTTTTCAAACAAATTCGCCAATTCATTGAGAAACTGTTTCTTTGTCTGTGCACTTTCTGCACCATCATTTTACTATCTGTGGAGGTTTGAGTGTATTTCTGTGCTGGCAAAGAAAGAAATCTTACACTGAGATGAGTGCAGTCTGCTGAGCTGTTCTGATGTAGTTTGTAGTGCCACAGAGAATTTTTTTTTTCCTTTCTACTGTTGAGTAACACACAATTCTATAAGGTGATAATTAAATAATTGTGGAACCCAGTACGTTTACTCACAGTTAAGAAAACGGAGCAGAGTGCAGACGCGTATGGCAGAAGTCCAGAAAAACCTGAGGAAGGCAGTGGATGAACTCAATATATGTGTGAGCTTGGTGGGAAGCCTTCAAAACTGATTTCGATCCTTTTTTTTTAATGGAAATAAGCAGATCTAGCATGCAAGGGAAAGATCTCTGTTCAAAGTGAATTAGGGTAACGTTAGAGTTCCCTCCAGAGATGTGCTTTAATGTCCAACTGTCCTACTCTAAGCAGAGATACAAACCTCAGGGGGTGACCCAGTGATGTCCACACGTGGAGTTGGTGGAAATGCCCCACTTGTGGAGCAGAGCGTAGGAGAGAGCTGCCTTCCCCTGGAGGAGAGATGAGGGGTGGAAGTAATCATATAACAATGATTTGCATGTTTTTAATCTCTGTCTGTTCTTTCTGAGCGTGTTAGTTTAGATGTTTCCCCCCTGGGGCTGGCTTGCTCAGGGAAAGATCAGTACAAGATGCCGCTGTCAATCCGTCAGCTGCCCCCGCGCACACGGAGCTCCAATTCCTTCCAACCGTTGGAATTGACAGAGCGATGAAAGGACAAATGAAATAAATTGATGGTTTTTAGGGGAGCGGAATCTGAAACGAGCTGTCAGAAAGGCAGGCAGGCTGCAGGTAGGTGCCAGGTTTCAGGGCTTTCGGGAACTGTGATTCCCTGTGAAGATAAACCAGCGAACCTCCGCTTCTAGCACTCCTGTCCTTTGTTTTAAGAGACAACTGAGCTAATATTAATATTTACTTTATGGCTACTTGGTATGTAGACATCTTTTCACAAAATTAACCATACCTTAGGTTAAAATTACTGTCCTCTTCTTGCTACGTATCAGCCCCATCCTTGCATTTTCCTAAAGCCACATCTGGTGTGATAACTCTGCTGCACTCCCAGCTCAGAGACACTCTTCGCCTTCAGTAGACTGTATCTCTTTTTCCTACTGACATTCAAAAGTGCTTGAATCCCAAGGGCAATTTCAGAGCAAAAGTGGAATATATTATAAGCGCAGAATCAAATGAGGATGAAAGCCCTCCAGGGATTGTTGGTTGGGCTCAGGAAAGGTGTGCACTGGAAGGATGTAGAAAGAGAACACCTCTTCCCCAAGGTTTTTGGTGTTGTGTTAACTTTGTGAAATGTTTAAGAGAACAAGAAGAACAGCACTATGGCCAGGATATGTCCAGGCAGGTGGAGAGGGACCTCAGTTCTGCTCCTGGTGTGTCCAGAGCTATCCTCTGCCTCTTCTGTAGGTTTGCTGAGCATCATGTTTCCTCCAATGTAGGACAAGGCTCAGTTTTAGGCTCATTTAAGCACTTGATTTAGGGAAAAAACCACCAGTTCAGTGCTGCACATACTTCAGAATAGAGGTGAATAGTGAACAAGTAAAGTCAAGGGGAACAGGGCTGGACTGTTCCAAAACATCAGCCCAAAGCAGCCTTGTGGGCTGGAAGCGGGGAGGTGCTGGCCGTCGTTTGGGTCTCTCTCACAACTTTTTGAAAATTTGACGTTTGAAATTTGGGCTTTGATTTGCATCTTCTTGATTCATGCTGGACATAACAGCACCGGCAGAGAAATGGCAGCATAAATTTTTGAAGATTTGGATCTTAGGAACTAAGGGAGTTGCTGAGTCTTACCTATTTGTGCTGTTCTCCTTCCTCTCTGCTTGAAATGGTGTTTTCATTTAGTATAGCTGGGTAATCCCGTAGAGAATAGGCATGCTAGTGATTAAAGATAATCAAAATGTTTTCACAAATCCAATTTCATTGAAAAATTATCCTTTGTTTTTTCCCAAGTGAAACTTTTATCAAAGGCTCTTTGAAATTGCCTTTATTCCCAGAACTTCTGCATTGTTTTGCTGAATACGTGCCTATTTTTTATCAACATTTTTTTAATGTTTTTTGCTCACAAGTAACACAGCATTCTTATTTATCTGGAGCATGTTTTTCAGCAAATCAAATGAGTTTTCTGTTATATCATTCGTAATAGAAAATGGATCCATTTAGGACCTGGCAAAATGAAAATTACTTTAACATATTTGCCGTAGGTTTTTCCATTTATTAAACTCATGGTGATTTGTTATGTATAACTGTTGGACACAGCTCTTTGGTTGCTACACATAGCTTGGCTGGCTAGCAAGCCAGTAGAAATGCAGCTGATTTAGGGTACATCTCTACAACTGGCGACAGATACTTGCAAATCTTATTGCACCGTTTGCATTTTTTCTGTCGTGGCGGCGAGTTGTCCTCTCTACAAACTCCCTGCAGATCTCCCTGAGTTCCTATGTGGTAGAGGTGGTCATGATCCATAAACTGAAGAATGATCATTCCTCTGGCATCCTGGAGCTCGCTTTTCTGACAGCCCTTCTCTCTATAGCAGTTGCCTTTAATGTTATTTCTGGCCATGGCCAAGGACAAGCAGGGCTCTGCCATGGCGAGCTCCAGGGAAGGAGCAGTGACAGTCCCAGGGGCAGGGTTGGGAGACCCTCAAGACCGGCTGAGCTCTTCTCATCTCCTTGCATGGGCTGGTCTGATTGCTTTGGAGACAGCTGACTGTTGATTGCTGTACAGGAATTAAATTAGGTGAGTTAAAAACCCGTATCAATCGTCGTCATGCATACTTGCGTGTGAAACGTAGACTCAAAAGGTTTATGGTAATCAACATGGAGTGGCTGATTAAAGTCCATTAAAATTCACTAGAAAAATTTCTAATCCTCTCTCCACTTCCACCCTGGCTCTTTTCCATCTCTTTGATAATCTCTGCTGACTTCACGTATCGCCCCTGACAAAGTGCCCCAGGATTGGACACGTTACTGCTGGTGTCATGGGAGCCCAGGTACGGGTTCTACACACACGTAGAAGCAGACGGGAAGTGGAGGTAGGAATAATTTTATTTATAGTAGACAAGGCATGGAACTCGCACGAAGAAACACACTGAAAGTGGTCTATCACACTCGTGCATCCAGGGACATAGAAGAAATACAGATGATGTTTAAATTTTCGTTGCTGCAGGAATTGACGATTTCAGAAATCCCATGGTGTGTGGTTTGTTGCATATCAGAAATTTCTAGGGAATATGGTATCTTGATTATATATATTCTTCTTTCCTGAATGTGAAGCAAGTATGGTCTCCACTGAGGAGACTGCTTCTAACTGGATTCCTGCCCTGAACGCTTCGCTTCCACGACATGCAGAAACATCCCAGTTCTTATTCATACAGTGTTGTTCTGGACCTCATTAAGAGACGGTGCCTGGGACTAAACCTCTGTAGGATCATTTGCTTTATTATTGCCTGGCTCTGGCTGTTTGCAAAGCCTCCAGGCCTGTCTTACGTGTGCCATTTGATAGACGTCTAAATGACTCCTATAATATAAATCTCCATCCAGTTAATTTAGCACCTGCAAAATTAAATACCGGGCTTAGAATCTTTTGATGGATTTGGGTCACAGCTCTTAGGCTTTGCCTTCCTGTAGGCACTGGGGCTCCGATGGCTGGTTTTAATGCACTGTGAAGCTGTTGTTGGAGATTTAAATCGGTAAAGGAGCCCCAGTGAAGCCTTTATGTGGCCTTTTGTCATTCCCCCTTTGCCATGGCGCCGGCACCTCATCACAGAGCGGGCTGTGATGCTGCCGTGCCTGGCTGCTCACTTCTCTCCATCACGACATGCCCTTGCCTAAAATGCCCTTTACCTTTAGCCCATCAGGCAGTGGTTTTGCAGTTTTTCTGTGCTGGTAGAGCATAGTTATGCTGATGATGCTTTTGGCGCCATGACTGGTATGGTTTTCCCCAAGTCACGTCTTGGACATTTGCTTAATTCATTCAATAAAAAGGGGGAGACAGGAGGGGATGTACAATAACCCCGCATACCGCATCACAGGCAGCTCTATGACAGTGTGCAGAGAAGCTATATATGAAAAGGCTGTGCTAAAGTTGCAAAGCTGCTCTCCACAAAGTGAGGAGAAAAAGGAATTAGTGCAGTTCAGCCCCACAGAGACAATAATTCAGCATCCTTGTGTGCTAATAGCATGATTTACTCTTAAAGCACGTGGCTACAGGAGGCTTCTGCAGAGGGTCTGGCTAATGACTTCTGGCTTCTCTGATCAGTGCATGATTGCTTTTGTTTTTCCCCTGTTACTGATCTGTGGATGATTAATATAAAGGTTAATGTTCATGGGCTGTGCCCTAAAAAACATGTCTAATTTGTATGGCTTTCCTGCTGGCTTCAGCGAGATCTGCCTTGGGTAAGCACTGTTCCTGCTCCTTGCTTTGTAGGGTGATGGTTAGAAATTACTGCATCGTTGGGGTCTGTCCTTGAAGATACTGGGCTGGCTGGGCACTGTCCTGGGCAACCTGCTTAAGCTTTGAGAAGGAGTTGAGAAGTGCAATGGCACCTGCAGGAAAGAAAAGGGTGGGAGGTACTGCCTGAGGCCAGGTATGGACACCCATTTCCAGAGGATTATAGAGGCTTCTGTGTTTCTGTAAAGCTTTCTCGCAGCGGACAGGCACTGAGGTGGTCTGGAATAGCTGCGCTTTGCATCCATGTCATCTACCCATGCTGAAACTCCCCTGGTGCCTGGCATACCCAAAGGCTCCTTCACAATTTCGTGGAGGCTTGTTCAGAACTAAAATTGAGCTTTCCCAGCTCTCTGTGGTTACAGCAAATGTAAAACGGTGGCAAATCCGACCGCAAGTTGGGTCTGGCTGTAACAGTGCGGTAAATAGACCTCATACATGGCACTCAACAGCCTTGCAGACTATTTTCTTTTTTTTTTTTTCTCATTTTTGCACATGGCCACTGGGATGTTGGGATGCAGCAACTGGATTTTGTTTGCAGACGCTGCAGGAGCCTGGTCGGCCGGGTTGGCTGCACCACGGGCAGCTCCAGCCCTCCCCACGGAACGCTGTCAGTGCACTGACCTCATGGCCTAGGGGTTATATTCTCCCCTTGAAATTAAGATGCGGGTTTCTGACAATAAACTGGGGGCCGTTTTATTTGTTGGATGCCATTTTGCAGGGCACATGGTTGCCCAGAGCCTCTTTGGCTCCGTTCAGGGCTGCCGCAGGCAGGGGTTGGTCCCAGACAGGGGATGCGCCCCTTAACTCCAAGGGCTGTGTTATGGAGGGATGTGATTTATAACCACACAAGCCATGGAGTGTTAAATGGGGGTGTTTGATAACATGTCTGGAGTGTGGAGCACAGCTCCACAGAGTCCCTCTTTGTCAGCGGGTCCTGCTGTCGTCACGCTGGGTGCACGGAGAACTCATTTGAAATGATGCTCTGCTTAGATACAAAAGCCAAGCAAGTGTAGTAATCTCATCCAAAATAATGAATTGTGATGAAAATAAAATATGGAAATCAGTTGAGAAGACCTTCCTGTAGCTGGGGGTAAGTAAAATACTTGATTCTGAGAACTTCGATTCTTGATGTTTCCAGCTGGAAACCTGCAGCTGGAGATCAAAACCTGCTACAGTGATGGAAACATATTTTTGTTAATAATTCTAAAGTGCAGAAGGAGGATAGAGCAAATAGGAAACAGGACCAAACAGAAGCAGATACATAAATTTGAGGCAGACTATTACTAAAATGGAATTCGGAAGTGGAAAGCCTTAATATTGGAGATGGGTTCAAGCCTTAGTGTCTGCAATCAGATTTCAGGATCTCTTGAATTGTTGGATTGAAATGATAAAAGAAACATTAATTTAGATGTTTATTGAAAATGCTCCACAATTGCAAAGGATGAGGGCATTTGCTGTCAAGGTGTTTTAAGCCAATTGCATTATATTTACTAAATTGGACGGTCTTTTGGGCATAATGACAATTCAATTGAATTTGAAGAGGCAATAATATTATATCTCAATCTGTGGGTCATTGTGGGTGGCTGGATGATGAATCCTCATTTGCTTTTAGTACAAACAAGACGTTTACAGACTTTTGGATCTGACTTAAAATATCACTGTTAATAAAAAGGTAACATTCTTTCAATATGATAAACTCAATGATTCATAAGTCTCTCTTCTCTTTGGAATGGGGTAAGGTACCTAAGCTGAAAGTATTTCCTGTGTTCTGACATAGAAAATCTGGGTTTCAGTATGTGGAAATGGGTAACAATTCCTGCTCAAGGGTAGGGACAGTTTTAAGAAATGATGGGGCCCCACTGGGAAAGCCAGAGCATCCCAGTGTGCACCTGTAAGCTGACAAGAGCCATCAGGGTGTGCGCTCCTCCGTCAGAAATCAGTCTGCGAGACACCCGTCATTTCATGTAGTCCCAGGAGCAGATGCTGGCTAAGTAATTAGCTCTGATGCTAGATGAAAGGCCTGCGCTGAATCGTGCTAAGATTGCCTGTTTCTTTGCTGTAATTGCTAAAATATAGCAGTGCAAAAGCTATTGCTTTGGAAAGTTATTTTCACGCAACTCAGGGGAAAAGTAAATCAGTTAATGGTTTTAATTAGCAATCTCTTCGTGTCTTCCCCTCATTGTCCACAAAGAGCTCTGCAGAGATGTATTTTGTTTCTCTCTGCACACATTGCAAAGGCACGCAGCGCTTGACCACAGTGGGTTTTGCAGGCAGCCATGGCAGTGGGATTCAAACCTCCTCCCTCTTGCTTTGATGCACCATACAATGGACAGAAACACCCTTTTTTTCTGGTCAAAATGGACTTGGGGATCTATTTTAAGTGCTCTCTCCTGTCTGGTCTGTAGGACCTCTGTGGCAGAGCCTGTACTTGGACGTAGTTTTTGTAACTGTGCTAATTTATCTTATTTCCCTCATTCCATTTCTCCTCTGGCTACTTGGGGAGTAAGTCCAAGTGCCACACCTTTATTTCTTTAAGTCTATGCAGCGAGCAGGAATTTAACATCTCCAGGAGCACTGTCTCAGAGTGTAATTAGGTATCGAGGGAGCACAACTTCTGAAATCCTGGTGACTAATCTTATCACACGGAGAGAACTGACAGTTGTTTTTAGGATATGATTGGATCAACGAGATAAATTTTTAATTAAATTAGAATGATTCCTGGTTTTGATACGTGCTTCAGTTTTCACAGTTCTTGAAAACAGACCGCATAAGACCTGAGCATGTTTGTGATGCTGAGGACGTGAGGGTTACTGCCCCCAACCTCCCAGGGCAGCCAGGATTGCAGAGATGGAAATGTAAGTGATGACCTCGGAATGGAGATTGTGAATGAGTGAGTTCATCTGCTCGGTGATTGCTCAAAAACTCTGGTTGCAACCTCACTTAAATATCACCTGCTAAAACCTCAAGAAGCCCGTCCTCATCAGTCTCAGGAGTGCCAGAGTGACGGAGCCCTTCGGGGTGCATTGGAAGGAAGATTCATGTGGGTGACTACGCACACCAGTTCATCACCTCTTGAACTTCTAGCGATGGGGAGGTTTATCATAAAATCATGGAACACGTTGGGTTGGAAGGGACCGCTAAAGGTTGACTAGTCCAGCCCCCCTGCAGTGAGCAGGGACATCTTCAGCTAGATCAGGTTGCTCAGAGCCCCATCAAGCCTGACCTTGGATGTCTCCAGGGATGGCGCCTGCACCACCTCCCCCAAGGAAGATCTCCGCAATGTATCTGCTGTGTCTCTGGCACACAGCCCAAGCTGTCACCTCCTTGGCAGCATCACAAGCGGAGAAGGCCATTTCCCAATGATCTGGACCAATGTGTTGAGTCAAGCCCAGAAAACCCTGTTTTTTCCCCCCAGTTCCTCACCCCTGCCTGAAGCTGCCAGCCTGTCTGCATTCCTTCCCACTGAGCTGCTGCTGTCCCAAAGTGTTCTCGTGCTTATCAGTTTTCCTTGCATCAAGAGCTTTTAGCACAGACAGTGTGGTTTTAATGCTGGCCATGTGCATCTTCCTTCCCCATCTGTTTTTTTAATTGCATCTGAAATACTTCAGAGCAAAAATCTCATCCTAAGAAAATCAGACATGGTAGTCCCCAGGAACAGAGAGGAATGGGGCACCCGGTCGCCATGTATTGTGCCAAGTTGCCTGGGGAGTGACTAATTGGAAAATACTGCAAGTATGTGTGTGTATACATTTATTTTATTAATAACCATTTCTAGCAGCGTTACAGAGCGTTGCAGGTTACTCAGGCTGTGAATAGATGCTGTGGTCTTGCCTGTTGAAAAGCAAATATACCTCTGTCTAAACCCTTTGACTGTACATGTCAACAGCGCTGTGTACAGCACAGGATGTTAAAAGCCATCATTCTGAAGCCATCACAAGTGATAACATAAAAAGCAGCAACTTTTGGACAGTGCTGACACGGCACACACCGAAACTAGGAGCTCCTGCCCCTTCCATGCTCGGGTGATTTCTGGGCCGAATCTTGATGCGATGCCAGCATTTGCCCATTTTCCAGGAGCTGGGATTTGCCACCTGGCTGTGTTCCCAGTGAAACACCCGGGGAGCATTTATTCCTTTTTCCAACCTGTCATTTTACCAGAAAACAGTGGTAGCTGGGGAAAAAAGAAGCGTTCTGCATGTGCAGATCTGATTTTGTTCCTCTCTCTTCTTGCTCTGGAGGGTAAGTGCTGCGTCTTGGATTTTGCTTAAAGACAGCCCTGTAGAGATCAATACATTGCTGTAATGTGTGTAAAACAATTTCAGATAAACAAAATAATGCAGACGCATGGTTTTCTTTCTACTGCAATGCCTACCTTAGCCACCCATGAGGGAAGGCCTCTTTCCTCCTCCTCCAGTCCTCGTTGAAGAGCATTTAGCTCCACTTTGTTGTTTGGGTGCTTTTTCCGACTGCTTTGGATGAGATTTCTATCTTTGGTGTATTTTTGTGCACATGTGGAGTTGCGTCATGTAGATCTCAGAAGGCTTGCCAAGCAGGGAAGAAGTCTCAGATAATAAGAGTCATAAAAGAAACCCCCCTCCCCAAACCAAGCCATTATTTTCTTGTAGACATACTGAAAATGCAAAATCAACTTGTTAGCTAAGCATTCATTCCTGATTTCATGATTTTATGTTTGGCTTTTATGTATATATAATATCCATTTTCCACTTTCATAACCACAACAAAAAAAATCCTTCTACAATCGGCTCCTATTTTGTTTTTGCCTATTTCCAGTCCAATCAAACTCAGCAACAGAACAGCTGGCAGTCCAGATGCAAGTGTGATCGCAGCCTAATGTGGTACATTTAGGGAATTTCAGCCCTACCGTGCTGCATTTGAGGTAGTAACTAAGTCTTGTGGTGAGATGCTGCCCTGGCTGACCAGAGATGTACCCTGCCAGAATGAAACTTTGATGAACAAGCTGGTTTCCTCCCTTAATTTTCAATAGGAAATTTGATGTTTAGTCAAAGGTATTAAGCAGCACATTTTTAAAGTGAAATTGTTATGAGATCCCATAAACTTTGAGACTTTTTTGACCAAAGTGATGGCTCAGGCTGGGCTCTCGTACAAAATAATGCAATGTGACAAGCTGATGACTTCACAGCTATGATCTGTATTATCCATCCATGGGAGGCAAATGATCCAAATTTCTATGGATAATTAGACAAAAAGGAGCAGGCGGTGTCAGGTTTTCGTCTTAGCTGTCAACTGCGTTAAGTAGTTTCCACCAACCATTAAGATGCTTTTCACTTTGCAGGAAAAGGGCACAGAATCCTGTCTCCTAATCCATTGTGTATGTATCATGGTCAAAATTACTTCCTTGCACCGTACCTTTTCCCATTCGTCTGCTGTACAGATTTTTTAGATACATGTGGTACATCAGCTTTTCCTGAAGTGGTGAATCACACTGACGCTGTGGGGAGTATTAATAAGCACTCGCCTGTGTTAGGCAGAAGAGGGTAGAGGACACCAATGTTTTTACAGCTTAAAAAGTATGGAGAATTAAAATTCCAAGAGCAAGACTGGGGAGAAGGGGACTACCTGCATGTCTAGACACTGCATCAAGAAATGGAGTAGGACACTGTCAGGGGCACAGTTTTTGTGAGTGTTTCAGGGAGGCATTTATGCTCCTGCTGAGCTCAGGTTGGACTAGTACATTGATGATGGTGCTTTTCATGCCGGTTCAGTGTGTTTTCCTTCAGCTTTGTTCTCCAATGGAAGCTGTGAGTGAGTGAGCATGCTGTCTCTAGAGGGATGGTGGCTTGTTCCCCTGATGATTTTCCTATCTGTAGATGCTTGCAAGTGGCCCGGTTGGTTTCTGGAGTGAGGGGCTGTGTCTGTGTTTTCCTCACTTTTGGAAGATTGTTAATCTGTGGCTGTAACACACAGGAGTTTAGTTTAGGATTAAGACAGCAGGCAAAGGGAATGCCTGCATCACAACGTCTGGTTTACAGCTGTGGTTAATGCTGGTCCAGAATCTGCAGAGCAGTGGAGAGAGTGTCTGTTCTGTAGTTTGCATGGGCTTATCATTTTAAGACTAGGAGCAGTGAATCACAATGAGACTTCTGAGAGGGTAGGCATAAGGCAGTATATAGTGTTTGTACTATATGTGCCATATATACTATATATTCTATATATTCTATATATAGTGAGTCTTGGCAGAGATTTCCTCTTCAGGGCTGCTTGAATACTCCCAACAACTTAAGTCCAATGCAATAGCTTGGTTGAGAACTAGCAGTCAGCTTGGAGAGATCTTGGAAGCCATCCAGGTGCCGTTAGTTGGCACAACTTTTATATCTCTCACGTGGTTAGTAGATCAGCCAAGGTAGCAAGGGGCTCCTGAACAGAGCTGCAGGCAATTTTGCCAAGCCAGCAAGGGGCTTCTGAACAGGGCTGCAGGCAATTTTTCCCCACTGGCTTTTAGCAGCTGTTGAAATTTTTCCTTATTGGTCATGCTTTATTTCACCAACTGCTGCTCAAACCAGACATGATTTTGAGCCCTATGCATCGAGCAAGCACACTTCCTGCTCTTCAGCACTTACCTGCCATTTGGCAAGATTGGTTCTCAACCCCAAGTCTTTCTTTTGATGTATACTGAGTGGTCCTTCATGATCAAAGTCTGCTGAAAGTTGAAGTTGTTGGCATTGGAGGCCACTGGAGGCAGCAGATGATGAGTTCTCTATTTGATCAGAGCTCAAACAGCCTCATCACCATCATCAACCCAGTCGTGATGTTGTTTGGATACAAAACGCAGAGTTTGCTGACAAGCGCAGCACAGAGACACCGAAGTAGGTGCCAGGCCTGGATCTTTCCTCTGAAGGTGATTCTGCAGCCAGCAGAAGGGCAGTGGCTTCACTGTCTTCTCAGATCCCTGGGAACGTTGTAACGCAAGGCACTTGTGGTAGGCTGGATGACCAACACTGTGCCAGGTGCATGGCAATCCCAGCAGGAGCCTTCACTATTACAAGTCACATGTGGAAGCTGGGTGTGTAGTGTAGGTCAGCACGTGGAAAACACCATTAGATGTTACAAGGCTGTAGAATAAAGATGCTGTTCTAGTTTCTCATCATCTAGTACCCACCTTCAGTGACAAAAATAAGCAAATGCTGAGTGACACCCAACCTTCTCCATATCAGGCATCTTCAGAGCTCTGAGCTGGCTGTTACCACTCGGGAATGAGATTTTCAAGTTATTTATAACAGATAGATCCGTGAGAATGTCAGCACAACCCTCAGCAGCAGTCAAAACAGCAAGTGGAAATCTAGGAAAGTTTCAGAAAGGAACAGGGAAAGAAACGGCTTGTTGTTACACCAGTGTGTATCAGCGGCGGGTTTGCATCTTGGATGTTGTTGGGTTCTGCTCCGCCACTTCTTGGAAGGGAGGTAGTGGGATGAGATGAGTTACAGAAAAGGACAAGGAAAATGGTCATGAATTCCAGGTGGTGCCTTCTCAAATGAGAAACTTCAGGTGGGAAAAAGGATAACCAGGGAGCAATGTGTTAGAAGTCTGGATCTGAGCACTTTTTGCAAGGTGCTATGAGATAAACAAGTAACAGCTGTGATACACCATTACTCTGAATTTCAGCAGTCCAGGCCCCATAGTTCCCACCACCATCAGTGGAGAAAGTGAGCACTTCTGTTCTCTCATCTACTTAATATTTCAGCATTCAATATTGCATGAGAAATTTACTTCTTGTAGACCTCTAAAGCCCACCATTGACCTGGCACTGGAGTGATGGAGTGCACCATTAGTATCTAGATAACGGGGTAAAATAAACCTTATTAAGCCTCCCAGAGTCAACAGAAAACTCCAATTTAAGCTTTCACTTCTTATTCTTATTCCATAAATTACAAAGGAGACTAGTGAAGTCTGGGGATTCCTTCTGCCTTTCCTTTTCTTCTGTGGTTTTGCAAAGTCTGCATCTTCCTGGCTGATTGCCACAGACTGCCGATCTGGAAGAAGTCTCTGCCAAGGCTGAAGTGAAATGAAGCAATGGGATATCATTAAGGGTGGGAGGGAAGGATTTACTGTGGTTGCTGTGACTACTGCTGGTGACGGTCTCCTAAGGAACCACAGGACCGGCCTCAGCACTTCTACACGTGGGCCACCTCCATGTGCTGAGCCAGCTGGCAGACCCTGGAGATGACTTTGCATTACCCTGTTGGATACTCTGCTGCATTTTGTTGGTATTTTCCAGTGAATGACAAGCCCATGTCCTCAGGAGCCTGGGAAGATTTGGTAGCCAACCATGGGATCACCCCCAGCGCTGGGATATCCTGCCTCTGGCCACGCAGGCAGGCACAGCCCTGCTTCCTCCTGTGCTGTTTTCTACAGTAACATGTAGCTCTGCCCAGCGAGGGGAAGAAAAGGCTGCAAAGCTGAGTTTCATCTGCAGACTGTAAATCACATATTTCACAGCCACCAGCCGTTCTTACGGCTGAACAGATTGGTGACGGCTCCTACTACTGGCAATAAAGAGAACATGAAAAGCTTGTGCCAAGAGATGGTTGTGGAACAAGGGCTATAGTTCTGCGCCCAGATCTGCAGGTGACCCTGAAGTCCTGAATCCCATATCTAGGGTTCTTTTCTTTTTGAAGGCTGCATTGAGGACTCCATTTGTTTAAACTAAAGCCACCAAGCTGTGAGAGGACTCTTGAGAAAACAGGCACCAACCTCATTTGGAGATGATCACAATGAACTTACATCTTATTCTTGCTCCCTTGAATACAGACACTACAAAATCTTCCTCGGAAAGCGGCCTTTTCCAAGTAGGAAATCTTTCAGTCTAGTCTAGCTAGCTCCTTAATGCTTCCCTCTGTATTTATTGCTTTGAGCTAGGGGTTAGCAGGCACAATGACAACCCTTTGGCTGAAAAGTTTCAGGTGACAGCAGACTTGGGTCCCCAGCGCAGAGGATGCCACGCAGCACTGCTCAACCAGGTGATGACCGATTGGAATTTGGCAGAATCTGCATCAGTACTCGTTGCTTTGCGCAGGTGGAGCCATTTGAAGACACCGAAAGGCTTCTAATTAAACTCAACAAGATTGAATTTTGTCTTGTCAAGATTCCTTCCTTCTCTCTCTTTGCTTTTTTGAACGGGCAGCTCATAAAAGGGAATGACAAATGTGCTACAGAACAGTTGTGTGCCCATTAGAACGTGTCCGTTCTTCCAGCAGCTCTTCAGGAGTGGAGCCATGATGTATGTTAACACCATGTAAAGATGTAGAGTGGAACAAAAAAGATCATTACCTGGTTCATACGAGAAGCTTTCAATGGCCTTGCTACAATCCAAGTCACCAGCAGCTTAGCAGCGTGAGTATGACTTAAAAAAACCTTAAAGTGGGACTTGCTTAAAATTCTATTGAAAATATGTATCAAGTGTCACCCATTGGGCTCACACCAAGTCGAGGGAGAAAGCAGTTCACATTCAATGCATCTGCAGTAAATGCCAAGGCTTGGGAAGAGAGGAGGTGGCAAAAGGGGCCACAAGTTGGAGCCAGATCTGGGACCACCTATGCTGTCAAGCCCCCAAGTGCTTCTGACAGTGAAGGCAGTGAATGCTCTTGGATCCTGGGGCTCCAGTTTCTGCAGAGCTCCTGGTGGGCTGTGATCTCATATATCTTAAGGAAAGGGAAGCAAAGAAGATTTCTAGGCAATGTGATTTTGGCATAACCCGGACAGAGTGATGGGCTGCATGGAGGGTTTGGAAGGAAACTTTTATTTGTTTGGGTTTGCTGCTTGTACATCCCTGTTCTGGTGAGCATGGGAAGGGACTGTTGCCTCATTCAGTATGACCTGGAGCTGGCTTGACTGTTGTGGTTTTGGAAAGCAACTTTACACATCTCTGTCTGAGCACTTAGAGTTCCATTTTGCAGTTCCTCTTGTTCTCCATCTCTGTGGGAATACTCCAGTCTGGGATCACGACCACTTCCACCGACTCCTGTAATGGCCCCAGATGATGGAGTTTGAGAGTAACTTGCAAGAATTAAAGAACAAAGGAAATCAGCAAACAGCATAAACAGTTGGATTACTTTTAAATCAGAACACAGCCACCGACGGAAAGGCCAAAGCTACCTGGATAGCTAATGCTTGATGAATTATTTCTTTATGTCTCCTGGCAACATAATGGCCTGCCTCTGTGATGTTGCTTGAAGTGGGATTTTTTAGATCACTAGAAGACTCAGAAAACCACACTCTGCTAAAAATGCCTTTATTCCTAAAAACCATTTATCACCTGTAGGATTATTTCAGATATGTTTCCACAAAGCCGTGTGGCTTGTAATTAGCTAGTACTCACGCAACAAGCTATTAAAAAGCAATTAGCTCAAGGAAATTTATGTAAGCTGTTCGCAAGGCTGATCTAAGCAGTGGTAACATTTTCTTGATGGAAGCCTGTCAAATTTGCATAGCCTGACAGGGGCTAGACCCTGAATTTTTCTAAAATCCTCAGGACTCACCATGCCCCTCTTAATTTTAGAAAGTCTTCATTAGCCCTGATGAAGACCAGCTGACAGCAACATCTCTTCCTGGGATGCTCGTTCCTATCTTTTCCAGGGTATTTTGCTTTGGCTGTTTCTAGGCTGTAGGAGAATCAGACACCTCTTTGCTCTCCTACATCCTGAGCATCTCATTTATACTCATTTCTTTATTAATTGACGTTGTGCATAAATGAGAGTTTAGGTTTTATTCCTTCCTAATGTGCGTTATGTTGACTTGTCAGCTCTAATAACTTTTTTCTTCCCAACATAATTTGAGAATTATGCATGAATACTGCAAGCCACTTAAAATTATATTTTACGATGCCTTCCTTTTAATTATATTTAGTTATGATGTATATGTTTACCCATATATACACACTCAGAGAGCAATAGGCCAAGCAGTTGTCATTAGGCTCAGCTTGTGTCTGAGCTCAGTGACTCGGCAGCAGTTTGCTCAAGGGGAGACGGCTTCAGCTGAACTCGCTTCCCTGCAGCTCTTATCAGCATTTTCCTGGGAGAATTAACAACAGCATCTCACTTCTCCAAACAGAGTGTGCAGGGGGAAAGAAAAGTGTTTAATATGGAAGGCAGCAGAGTCTGTTACGAACACACGCTGCTTATATGTAAATTTTATTCAGTTAACCACAATGCAAAAATAAGAGGGGGAAAAAAAACAACAAAGAACCCACATGTGGGAAAAAAAAAAGAGGATGGAAGGTGTTGACAAATACGACATGCTGGCAATATGCAGCCCGAAATGTTACCTTATTGTTGGAATTGTCTCCATTTGGTAAATCTCTTGTGTGGCCTTTGAAAGCAGCTGTGTAGTCAGGAGGACAAAGTGCGGTTATTTCTTTTCAAATAAGAATTAACTCCTGTCAGGGAAGTGCTGCTGCCTGCAGCCTGTCTCCATGGGGTGAAGAGTCCCAGACACTCTGCTGCTGTTCCTCTTTGCGTAATATCTTCACAAAAATAATATTTTTACCAAGAATTGTATCTGGAACAGAATCATAGTCCTCAGTCCAGGATGGACTGGCTTTTTGTTCATTTTGGTTTTAGTCTTATACATGAGAGGCTTGTCATAAAACCTGAGCGGCGTTAGTGGTGTGCAAAATTTGGGTACCGTTTCTGAAGAAGCCACATTTCGTTTTACTGGAAAAAATACATCAGTGCAAAATGGAACCATTTTGATGGCTGAGATATGTCAGACATATCTGACAGAGCCTTCTCAGCTCACCTATCTTATAAAATCCAGGTGTATCTGACATGCTTAGGTAGAGAGCAAATATTTCAGCCTGGCTACACCAGTGACTGTCTTTATACACTTTTCATGAAATCACGTGTCTGCTTCAGGGCAGCAAAGAATGAAGTAGACCAAGAAATTACTGCAGGACCACAAAGCACATAGAGATGCAACCTCCAAAGGGCATCAAGCCATGGCTTTGCCTGCCCCTTGCTGTGGGTATGCCAAAGAGGAAAGAATAAGGTCAGAAAATGAGTTAGTAAAAAATCTAGCCAGATATGGGTTTCTCTCTCCTGGGATATTTCAAAGTGCTTCAAGAAAAGCATCAGAGATGACAGGCTGATGGGAGTCAATCGGCTGGAACAGCTGGCCAGGGACCACAGCATTTCTGTAGAAAAATCCAGATTTTTGAAGCATCTTTTCATGAGAAGGGAAACAAAACACTGGAAATGTGACATGAAGAGGTTCTCCTGTGAATGCTGCATAGCTGGCACCGACATCACCAAGAATTGTCCCCTGCACATGCCTGCTGCAGAGCAGCCCAAGGGTGACGTCGGTGTGACATGGTGTGACACAGTGGCCATGTCCTGCAGCACAACTGCTGATGGAAGCCTCTGCAGGAATAGTCATCCAGTCCTGTCGCAATGATTCATTCCCTCCAGTGGTTCCTCAGATGCAAAACCAGGAAAACATGTGGATTTGGCGGGGAGAGGGGTTTTCTGCTCTTAGAAAAAATTTTGCCATGCTCTTGTGTGTTGTGAGCAGGGTTTGACTTCTGCAGACAAGCCCCTGGGGCATGGAGGAGCCGTAAACTCATGAAACCTTCTGCATTAAAGAGGGCAGAGAGCTTTAACCTTGCTGGCAGAGCTAGCAGTGCCCATGCTTGTTGGTGGCTGAATGTGGCATCTCTGTATGCATTGCTGTCTTGATCTGCTTCCGTCATTACTGTCCTTGTCCCTGCGTCTTGTCATTAACTGACAGCATGTAAGGACAACACATTAGTGACATGGTTTAGTGGTGGACTTGGCTGTGCTAGGTTAGCAGTTGGACTTGATGGTCTTAAAGGTCTTTTCCAGCCTAGACTATTCTATGATTTCTGTGATTCTATGTTTTCCTTCCCATAGCTCTGTAAGGTCTGTGAGGAGCTGTGCCGGGAGAGCCATCCCTCCTGCGTGCTGCTGTTCCTGATTGCTGTCTCTGGGGGCTACTGCAGTGCAAATAAACAGCAGCAACGACAGGGACATGCCTGGCATTGATTCTCAGTGAGATTAACTAACAGCAGCCGGCCAACACATCCTCACATACTTACATTGCAAATGCTGCTTCCCTGCTCTCCCTAAATGTGGGCTCGCAGTGTTGGACAGGAGATGCAGGACACGGGTCTGAAGCAGCCAAAGGCTCACAGACCTGCTCAGTTTGGAGCACCAGAGCTCTGCTCAGCTGCTCCCCTCAGGTGTTTTCTCTCTGGTTCACGCTGCAGCAGTATTTTTTGAGGTCAGCTTTCTCTCTCTAACTTTCTCTGCAGAAAGCACTGGGGTCGCCTTCAAAATGGACAACATAATCACTCTAGGTTACTCTTGCAAAGTGGGAAGAGGTCACAAGAGAAAGAAGGAGGGAGTCAGGGGTCAGTCAGAAAAGAAGACCTAAAAATACTAGCCTCAATGTGTTTGAAAGCTTAAAAAAAACCCCAAACCTGCTGGGAGTGACCCAGGTGAGAGATGGCAAAAGCATGTGTGAAACCCTCCCAGGTGAGCTGCCTGATCTTTGCATTGTCTCAGGGAAGGAAAAGAAAATTTGGGTTATGGCTTTTGAGCCTAAAATGTCATTCAGGCTTCACTGTGAAATGAGTAGCCCCATCTCTTGTTTAGCTCTTTGTTAGCTTGGGTCTTGCAGGTCTATACATCTGGTGCAAATGATGAATGTCACGGTCCTGGTTCTTCAGATGAGTTTGCTCATCCTGACCACCAACCAGGCTCATCAGGCAGGGGACAATTCAACAAAACCCCAAAAATTTGCTTCTAGCCCACTGATAGTGGTGAGATAAATGTTTGCTCCTAAAATTTAATCAATGTGAAAATGCTTTGCTGAACTTTGACTGTGTGGTGTTACTTGGTATTGGTGCTACCCATGGAAGGCTAAACGTGTTTGTGGCCTGAATCAGCACCAAAGGGAACCTGCAGGCAAAGACTCGGTAAATCTGCAAGGGTCGCTGCAGCCTGAATGTGCTGAAAGAGCAGGTGCCTGGGGAACTGCCAACAAATATTTTTGGTATTGATTGGATTCCAGCTGTTTAAGAGCCTGATGTAGTTAGCCACAGAGCAGATCCGGTACAGTGGTATAAAACACTTGTCTTCCATACAGCTTATTTTGGCAACAGGCAATGCTACGCTTTCAGAGTGAGTGATGCATTTGTGGGAGGGAGTGTCTTTCATTTGATTATTTGGACTTTTAAAGGGAAGCAGTTAACTGAGTGCAAACACTCTGCCTGGGGAAGAGGAATCTCATCCAACAGGCAGTTTTACTCTGGAAATGTGTTTGTCTAAAAATAAGCCCATGCCTAACTCAGCAAGTGTCTGAATTGAAATACTTGAGTAGCTGCATCTTACATGTTGCATGGAGTGTAGCGCATCAGTAAGTGACAATCTTCTCTCCTTTTTTCCATTTCCCCTTCCACTGTGAGTGAGGCTCAGATGGGAGTGGGGTTCAGTTAAATGTCCTCATGCTTTTAGATGTTATGCCCAGTGGCACAACGAAACCTGAGCGTGCTGCTGGACTGCACAAGACAGCTCCCAGTATTGATGGAAAGTCTGAGCTGGCTGTGGTCACACTAGCTCTGGGTAATGCAAAAATATTTTGTTTGGTGTGATGTGACAGATGGACTTCTCTAGGCTCCCAGAGGTGGCTGGCACACAGCCCTCAGCCACAAAATCTGCATTTCATCCCCTCTGTGCAGGGAACTCTCCTGCCAACGGGCTCTCATGCACCTCTTCCAGCAAGTGGCAGCTCCTTCCTCACCCAAAAACTCTTCTACGATCAAAGGTCTTCATGGGGCACCATTCTGCACAGCTACATCATTTTACAGGCAGCTCCTGCTGTTCCAAGGAAAAAAGGGATAAAGGGCTGGTGGTGAAGCTTGACCCTGGGCAAGGAAGGGAACAGGACCTGCATGGCCTTTTCTAAAAGGCACTTCTGGAGTCAAGCAGAGAGAGTGCCTCATCCCTAAGAGCTGGGAGGCTTGCATTAGGGCTGACCAAATAACCTCCAGGGGTTATTGTGCCAGAGCATTTATTCAGCAGGATTTGCATTCATTAAGACAAATGAGCAAAGTTCAGGATAAATCCTGGGACAAGTTCCACCGCTTCTCTGACGCAGAAAGATGCACGTTTGTAGCACACTTGTGTTAAGATCCCGAATACCCCAGGAGACAGCAGCAGTCCCATTTGACCAGTGGACTGCATCAGATATTTTGTCCTATGCAAAACTGAGCTGTAAAGACATTCACAGGTCACCTCAAATGAAAGGCAAAAGGGCATCCTTGCTTTACAAGCCACAGCCTGGTCCCTCCTGCCACTGAGAGTTACAATATTGATTTTAGTCTCTCTATTCTGTTATCCTTTCCTTTTGTAGTCTATTATCTGTTTCTTTTGCAAAAGAAGGCACTTCTCTAGCAGATGGGATGATGATGCTGCAATTGAGCCAAGGCTCTTGGGCAAATAACAAACATTAAGTAACATTTGCAAAGAAAACGGATTAAAGGACTAATGAAACCGAGAGCCCTTCTAGCCAAAAGGCCACCCCAAAGCTTGTGGTGTCACTGGTGTCCCTCACAACAGACCCTTTCTTCCAGGGATGAAGTCAGTCCCATAAGTAGATGCCATTTTTCATGCTCCCTGCCCAGGGTGAGTGTCTGCAGTCAGCTCATGAGTCAGCCTGCCAGGTCTATGAAGCAAAGACCAGCTGCATCTTTCCCTCTCACTGTTAGGCCTCCAATTAATGAAGTTTTAGTGAAATCAGGGTTTAGAAAGGAGACACAGTTCTCACGGATCGGTGACATTTTCCAAAAAAAACCCCGGTCAAGCTGTTGAAGATGCATGCCCTTCTTCAGAGCCAAAACAGAAGCTGATGACTCCAAGGTTGGGAACAGCTTGATGGTATTAATAAATTTCATAATCTGGTGAGAAAATGGGGACTGGAACAGGTAGAGCTTAAGGCGCTTCAGCAAGATCACAGGTGAGTGAGGTCCTTGGTCTGGTGGGGTGGAGAGAAATGGGGAATTACTGCCAGAGGAACAGTCTGGTGTCAGGAGAAAACAGTGAGGAAAATTTTAACGTGTTGTAAAGCTTATTTTCCATATCCAGAAGAGTTATGAATTTTAATTCCTAAGCCTGTTTCTCTCAGAAGTGAAGTGTCTTAGGGATAGGGGTGTGCTGGGAAGCAGGCAGGGTCTCTAGGGCTTGGAAATCAACAGTTACAGGCTGGAAATTGGCACGTTTTTAGCAGAGCCTGTTATGATAGGACAAGGGATAATGGTTTTAAACTAAAAGACGATGGATTTAGACTAGCTGTAAGGAGGAAATTTTTTACAATGAGGGTGTGAAACCCTGGCACAGGCTGCCCAGAGTGCTGGTGGAGGCTCCTTGCCTGAAGACATCCAAGGTCAAGTTGATGGGGCTCTGAGCAACCTGCTCTAGTTGAAGATGTCCCTGCAGGGGGGTTGGACTGGTTGATCTTCAGATGTCCCTTCCAACCCAACCAATTCTACAAATCTATGATTTTTCCTGTTGTGCCTAGTCAGCCTCTTGGTGAGATGGATCAGCCAGTGGGATATTTGCTTCAGACACAGACTTTGCTGAGATCGAGCAGTGCTTGAAAGCCACATGGCAAAAAGCCCAGAGGATACTTTTTTTTTTCCCCCAAGACAGCATCTTCTTTCAATGTCAGCTGTATGCGTGTTTCCAATTTTCCCTGTGTTTCTAGATGTATGGTAACATGTGACAATCAGGGATATTAAGGCAAAGAGCTCAGGGTGGTGTTTTTTTTGTCACACACAGTAAGTTTACACATCTTCTCATGCGGCTTGTTCAAAGGCACAGTGATTTTCCCCAAGATGAAAGTGTCTTATGGTATAAAGAGGATCTGTTCAAAGGTGAGACATGTATTGTCCTTACAGAAAGTGTCTTGGGGCAGTACAGTGTCTCAAAGTGTCTCTCTGGTATGGTGCACAGGCTTGCTCTTCTTCTGGTTGTTTTTTTTTTTCCCCTGCATCTTTTTTTCGTGGATTGTCATGTTTTAGGTTGTTTATGACATACTTAATAAAACTGATGTCACCTTTGCTAGGTAGGAAACATCCCTTTTTTAAGTGAATCTCCTAATCCTGTCAGAGACGGCTTTGAACCAAAACAAATGATCCAAATATTTCTGCGTAACTGTCAACACGGTGGAAACAGGACTGTGTTTTCCTTGTGCCGTATTGTCAAAATTCTCAGCTGTTTTTGATTGCCGGGCGTTTCTCACCGCCAATAAAAGTCAGCTCCACGTTGTGCCTTAAGAAGGAAAGTGAGAGCTTAGGAAAACTGCCTTGTTTCAGCACTTGTATTAAAAAAAAGTGGTTTCGCACGAGATGTCAGAGCTAGAGCTCATGTAGTCAGGAGTTTTACCTCCACAGACTAAGACACGTGTACCCAGCCACGTGCTTATTCCTGGGCTACCTGAGAAGATGGACTTAAATGCAGCAGCAAAGCTTTGTGATCCTCTTGAACACCCTTGCTCCTCCGTGCCTGGGGAAGCGTTGGAAGAGCAGCCCATCATGGCCAATTGCTGCCAAGGACTTTTGGGTAAAATGTTTGAGGTCTGGTGACTGACTGAAACGGCCATGCTGTGCCCCCCAGGCTCTGTCCCTGCTGAGCCGGGTGCATCGAGCACAGCTTCCCGAGACGCACCAGCAGGATCAGCGAGTTGAGCTATCATGTGATGAGTTTATTTTAGTGTGAAAAGAGTCCTTAAGCGTTGCCGAGCTAAATATTTCTCTAATTGATGCATAACTTAAGCTCAATTAGCAACCCGAACTCACAGACCTAGGTCAGACCTCTCTCCCGTGATGGCACGCTGCGAGACGGGGAGCTCAGGGCTGGGATTTGGCTGAACTCCCTGGACCATTAGTCCTCGAATTCCCATTGGCACTCACTGCCGGGACTGCGGAGACACTGCTAGAGCCCAGTTTTGCTTTACGTTGCCTTACACCATGGTGCAAGACTGAAAGCAAATACCCCAGAGGGTTTACAGACTGGAGAAAGTCTGCACTAGCCCTCTTGTCCAACTCTGCCAAGACACTCATGGTCAGATCTGCCATAAAAGATACCTTGAAGCATTTATGCATTGTGATACGGCACAGAAAAACCTAACCGTTAAGCAGTTCAGACGAGCTAATGAAGGAATATATGCTGAACCAGCTACATGCAATGTCGTCTGTTTCAAGGAATGTGTCCTCTGTACCACCTAAACAAAAACCTGGTGTAGTGCTCATGAGATTGGTTTCTGGGAGGGCTTCCACTGCATTCCCAGTGACTCCGGCCAAGTAGGGCACCTAATGCGAAGCTCTTGAAACTGTCTCCAAAATGCATCACCCTTCTTGCCCCAAACTCAAGTTTATGACCAGATGTGCAGTTTTTACTCCACACAGGTGCGTGTCCTCTTGTTCTAGGCTGTGTTTCACAGGTGCTAGAGCCCAGAGCTGAGCTCTACACCTGCTGCTGACCCCCGGGGCCTCCTGAGCTTTTCTGCAGCCTGGCAGCAAGTAGCAGCAAAGATGCTCATTCTTTTCCCAGTTTTGAGGTGCGAGCATTTCATGCCTCCCCCCTCCTTCACAGACCTGCTGCTCTGAGTCATGCATTAAATGTACTTTCCTGAATTTTATTTTTTTGCAGTGACAGCTGATTTGTATTTTCTTCCTTCTCTGCTGTGGTGTATTGGGTAGCTGGCAGGAGCTAGCAAATGCCAAGTGAATTGCTGGAGGGGACTTCAGAATTGATCACCTTGTTTTTACCGTGGCAATGAAAAAATCATGTACTCCTAGCAACGGAGTAACTTGCCAGTTACTTCAGGCTTTAATTGAACTTTCTACCTCACCATTTTCAGTTGAATTAATCTTGTTTGCAAACAATGGTCATTATGTGGAGAGCAAAATGTTATATAAAAATAATTACAAAATGCAAATAAAGTAAAAGACGGATCCACATCCCAGCACCATGTGACAGAGAGAAACAAATCAAAAAGTATTAAAATCACTTACGTCCTTTCTTCATATCTTCTGAGCCTTTGTGCACAAACACCAATTTTTTCATATGCGCTGCTCTTGAATTACTAAACTGAAGAGTGTAGGGGTTTTTGCTATGTGTTTCTAGCTCTAGCTGAATTAGATATTCACCGACTTTCTTCAGGGCTTTGGACTTGTCAGGGAAGATCCATGACAGGCACAAGCCGACTGGGGATCGTCATCATCATCGATGCTTTTACCTAATGTGTGATAATGCGAGCCATGGGCTTTAGCAGGCAGTTGTGATCACCTTTCAAAGAGCTCCTGTTTCTACAAGTAGTGGGGTAGAAATATAGCAAACCCCAGTTTCTTTGTATGCCTTGACTGGGCAGCTGTTGGGGGCCCCCAGGTCACTGGGACAGACTGGTGCATGCAGTTCCACCTTCAGATGCAGTCAGTCTGTCAGCTCCAGGGCCCTATTAATAATGTCAATGACTTCTGGCATATTAATTTTATTTTATTTTTTTTTTACTTCTCTTTAGAAAGTGCCAGTTTGATAAATCATAACTTCTACCAGCATAGATAAATTTCTCATGCCTTATGTGAATTTCACACTGTGAAAAAAATTGGCTCTTTTAATATTATATGTCTTTCAAATGAAAAGGTCCCAGTCCTGAGGTCACAACCATTTTCAGTTTCTAAATACAGGCTAAAAGATAACAATAAACCCAGTGTGAAGTAATAGAGGTCAAAATGAAACTCCAAGGATTGTACCATAATTACTAAAATGAGATGGTTTTACTGACTACATTTGGCTTTTTTTTTTTTTTCCCCCCTCCTTCATCTTCTCAGATCCCATAGCTTTTGCAGACATTGGCATTTTGGCCCAAATCATGCAGGGAAGCACACTGCAGGATGAGAAAAAAATCCTTCCTGCTCTGATTTCATTAGACACCAGACCAAATGCTAAAGCACAGCTTGAAAAAGGCTCCTGGGGATTTGTATACTGATGGAAAACCCTTACCTGCATCCCTAACCATGAGAGCACATAGGGAACAGCAGAAATGATGAGGTTTGAGCCAGCCAAGCTCATACTGAGCATGAACAGATCACATTTCCTACGAGCCAGGTTCTCTTCAGGACAGTGTAACCCCACTAACCTTAATAAATGTCCCTCTCTGCTCTTCCCACCTTGCCTGCCCACCAGCAAAACGTGCTGCAATGGGACTGGGGTGGGGGTAGGCAGGCTCCACACCCTACCAGACCTGCTGCTGCATTTCACAGCCATTTTCCACTTGTCTCCTCTTCGCATTTGGTGACCGTCACCTCGGAGCAAACTTGACCTATAAGGCACCCTTTATTTTGCACCCACTGCAGCACAGAGCATCGCAGCCCGAGATTAGGCTCAACGGACTGTCGTGAGCTATGGAACGAGGGGACTAATCCAAAACACAAACGTAGTTTGGCTAAATACAGCTGCTCTCCATCTATTTTAGCTTAGTCTGGTGCTAGGCAGCAGTGTTAGAAGGTCTGTTTGCTGCCTCACTATTATTTTCTGTTAACCATCTTCTGCAGTGACAAGGATGCCTCAAGTTTCCCACAGTAGCTCTTGGTCCCCCTGGTACAGGTTTTATCAATTATTAGTGTCCTTCAAGCATTGCAGGAACAAGCCTCATCTCCTAATCCACTTCTTCCAGCATTCTCAAAACATTTGTAACTGTTAAGCCAAAAAAAAAAAAAAAAAAGGGTTTCCTTTGGCTACAGGCTTTCAGGAGACATCTGGCAGCAGGGCTGCACAGCCAGTTCATTTACTTCTCTCAGGTTTCTGTTGCTTGAGCTAATTCAGAAGCAGCTTAAACATCGCTTCTCCAGGCAGCGATGCTGCACATGGCCGCGTGCGAAATACGGGGAGAAGAGTGACGGGTCAAATCCAATATGTTTTGCAGACAGGTTATTTTTTGCCAGAGGTTGGCTTTCCCTCGCTCCATAATCCTGTGCTTGCTGGGTGTCAGGTTTGTCGTTACTGTTAAAGAGCAATAGCTGTGCTCCAGGTCTGTGGAGCTGCTTTGCTGGCACTCGCAGGGCACGAGCTTTAGCTCTGAGGCAACAAACACTGGTCAACGTCCCCTCACATCCTCTCTTGATGCATGCCTGGATCGAGACCTAAACACGTTAGATGCAGGAGCCGTGCTCCCCCGAGGACGCATCCCTCTGGGGTGCTCACCCCTCTGCCCTCCCCCCTGCACCTTGGGAAAAACACTTTTTTCTTGCAAAACATGAGGCTTCGGCACATCCCACACAGTGACCTGCCACAAAACCCCCTTGTCATGCTCTCTTCAATGAACTGAGGAGGGAGGGGAACGACAGGACTGCCTAAAATCTGCTGCTGCAGCGGGACACGCGAGCATCGCCAGCCCAGAGCACATTTAATCTCATCCCACTGATGGATTTACACTGGGGAGATGAATCCATTAGAAACCCTGTATCTGTGGGGTAGGCTGAAGGCTCTAATGCACAAGCAGGAATTCCCAGCTTTAGCCCTAATTAAATCTTGAGAGTTTGCTCCTGTGGGAGGCTCCCACAGGCCTCACATTGAAGGTCAAGACGTTGCAAACCTGTTTATGTATGTGCTTTGATTGGGATCAGACCGGGAGCCTGTTGTTGAGGCCTGGGAGCTTTAGAACTAGGCAAAAGAAATCATTAGAGACTGTTAATTTGTACTTCAGCCTGAGAGCATTTTCTAATTAAAAAAAATAAAAGCAAACTAAAAAAAGAACCCCCAAACAAACCACCTCTTCTCTGTGTTTTAGTTCAACTATTTAAAGTCAATTGAA